>NW_021637418.1:0-42781 GCF_004799145.2 Neltuma alba
TTGATTTTAATTTTGATCCTAAATATAAAAAAAACCCAATATCAACTTTGTCTTAATATTTATCTTTTTTTTTAAGATAGTCCTTGTAATAAATGATAATACTAACCAATACACTTAATTAGTAAGGATATTTTAGGAAAAACAATAACTATTTATAATAAATAACTAGCTTAACTTCTTTTCTTAATCTTCTCAAATTAGTCAACTAGCTCTTATAATTAGGACTAGGAGTAGTATAGTTTAGGATGCCTATAAATATTTTATTGGTATTTTTAATTCTTTGCATCTTTTTGAAAAATTTATAATCAAATATTTTTAGGCTCTAAACGAGAGGTAGCTCTTTTTAATTCAATTCAATTGTTGTGCTAAAAAAAATCAATTCAACTGTTATTTTCTCAACAAAAATATACTTCTCGTTTTCTAATTTTATATAAATTTTAGCTTAGCTCCTTAAATTTATAAAGTATATTTTTAATTTTTTAAATCCTATCATCATTAGTTTGAGATATTTTTTTTTTGTGATTGTTACTTTTAAAATTAAATTAAAAATATCGGTACTTGAAAATTTTTGGTAACATTTAACATTAAAAATGTAACAAAAACATTTGACGTTAAAAATAATTTTTTTTGTCATAACTCAAACAACAATTACACATGAGAAATTCAAATTTATAGATTCACATTTTAAAAAAATTTAAGAAAAATGTTAGGTGTAATTAAAGTCTGATTGTAACATCAAAATATACTTGTTGAAACGGTATTCTCTTACCCAAAATATTAATGCACAGATTATTCAATGATTTCTTTTAAAGTCAAATTTAAAAAAATATTTAAGCACTTTATATTATAGAGTTATACAATATTATGTATTTTTCTGAAAGCAATTGTCCTTGTTTTTTCATAATTAAAACTCTAATATTATTTTGAACATTAATAAATGAAATGTTCTTTGGAAAAAAAATATCACCATCTGCTGTCATCTCTTCCTCCTCCAAATATTCTTGCACCAGACGATTTGCAGTCTCTCTCTATTTATATATCTTCTCCTTCTCATGTTCGCTGCCATTTCTCTCTGTTTCTTATTTTTCTTTTGATTTAATTGAGGAGCACTGGTATCAGCTACGAAGAGATAAAAATCAACGGACAGGCTTTTGGTAGAGGATGAGCACATCCTCTGTTTTTCTTCTCAGTTTTCCTTCACATTGATTTTTTTCCCAGAATTTTTTTCATCCTTAAATGGTAAATTAATATCTGGGCTTGCTTCATTTGTCATCGATCTCTTTGCCCTTTTAAGTTTCTTCTTTGATCCATGATAATTCATTTGCTTTGTTTTTTTCCTCTCCCTTTGTCTGATTCCAGACAATCCGGTTCTTCTTCTGATTGATGCACGAAAGATCCGATGCTCTTAGATCGACTTTGACAAAACCCACTTCGTTTCTGATCGAAGCTCTAACTGGGTTCTGTCTGAATTTAAAGTTGAGGTGTACCTTCTCCGATTGTCTTCATCTGCATTTTTGATCACTTTGCGTTGCTCAAGCAGGTTAATATTGTTTTTTCCCCTAGACTTAGCTTAATTATCTACCATCTGTTAAAATCTTTAATTAAATTGTTTCCGACCTGGATTGTTGGGCCATCATTGGATTTTTTAGACATCCCTGTCGGAATTTTGGTTACTTCTTGGTGAACCATGAGAATTTTGATCCAAAGTCCTTGCTCGTTTGAATTTGTACAAACATAGCATGGAAATCAGTTATTGATAGTTAAATGATCATACTTGGCAGGAGAACAGATGGAATCAGATCTTGGCAAGCTTTTCATTGGAGGAATTTCTTGGGACACTGATGAAGAACGACTAAAGAATATTTTGGGAAATACGGAGAGGTGATAGAGGCCGTGATCATGAGAGATCGCACGACAGGTCGTGCTCGTGGATTTGGTTTTGTAGTGTTTGCTGATCCTGCTGTTGCAGAAAGAGTCATTATGGATAAGCACATAATTGATGGCCGCACAGTGAGTTCATTGCAGATGTGTGTGTGTGTGTGTGCAGCGATAGTATTCACTAGAAATTTTGTTACAAATAACAACATAATGTTGGTACTTTATTTAGGTTTAATCTGTTGATGATAGAAATTTTATTTATTTCTCGCTTTACTGAGCTAAAGTCTTGCACTTTGATGGCTTATTTGCATTATGTATTATCTACATTGGATGAGAATTGACTTCTGTTTATAAAAAGAAAATGACGTGACATGCAAGTATTGATCTATACGCTGGCTTCTCAATTTTCAGGTTGAAGCAAAGAAAGCTGTTCCCAGGGATGATCAGCAGATGATAAATAGAACTTCTGGTAGTGTCCATGGCTCTCCTGGTCCTGGGCGCACAAAAAAGATTTTTGTTGGGGGTCTGCCTTCGAGCATCACTGAAAGTGAATTTAAGAAGTATTTTGATCAGTTTGGTACAATCACTGATGTTGTAGTAATGTATGATCACAATACCCAGAGGCCAAGAGGCTTTGGCTTCATCACTTACGATTCAGAAGATGCTGTGGACAGAGTTCTTTATAAAACATTCCATGAACTCAATGGAAAAATGGTTGAGGTCAAGAGGGCAGTTCCTAAAGAGCTTTCCCCTGGATCCAGCCGTAGCCCATTGTTAGGAACTAATTTTGGTTTTAATAGGGCCAGTGGTTACCTAAATAGTTACGCACAGAGTTATAACATGAGTCCAGTTGGAGGCTATGGGATGAGGATGGATAGTAGGTTTAATCCTCTTACAAGTGGTAGGAGTGGAATTACGCCCTTTGGCACCAGCAGTTATGGAATGGGACTGAACCTAGATGCAGGGCTGACTGCAGGATATGGTGGGACTTCGAATTATGGAAGCAATCTCGGATATGGTCGTGTGATTAGTCCTTTTTACAGTGGCAGCTCAAGCAGATATACCACTCCTATAGGCTATAATGCTGGTGGTGGGAGAAGCGATTCTCTAATGAATTCACCTTCTCGAAATGTCTGGGGAAATGGTGGCTTAAGTAATGCCAATAACCAAGTCAGTGCTGGTGCTAGCTTGGGATCTGGAAGTGGTGGTTTTGGCATTTCAATTAAAAATAATGGTGCAAATTGGGGTCAATCATTTCCAACGCAGGGTGGAGTGGCTGCTTCTGGGTATACCACTGGGATTAATGTTTATGAAGGTGGAGACAACAGTTTTGGGTTAGGAGGAACAGGGTATGGAAGAAATAGTAGTATAGGTGTAAATTCATCTTCTACGTTTTCTTCATCAGCTGGTGGTTATGAGGGATCCTATGGGGATTTATACCACAATAGTTCAGTTTATAGTGACTCAGCTTGGCGGTCTTCTGCTTCTGATCCAGATAGTTCTGGTTCTTTTGGTTATGGACTTGTTGGTATAGCCTCAGAGGACCCAGTAAAGACTTCAGAGGGTTATATTGGAAGCTACAATGTTTCGAGCAGGCAACCTAATAGAGGTAAGACTTTTGGCTACATCAAGTGATCCTGTCTCAGAGAAATCTTGGTTATAGTTTATTGATATAATTTTTTTTGTATCTAGATGTGACATTAAGGACATGATTTGGAAGCGACACGCCACCCCAAACACATACTAAGTGTTTGTATATCAGAAAATGAATTGTTTGAAAAGAAGTTACAAAGAGAATGTTTATTTACTGATTGGCAGTTACAATAGTCTTTCAAATTTGGATCACTGATTTTAATAGATTGTTAAGGACGCAAGAGCAGCTTCACTAATGTTTGTCCTTCGTCAATATCAATATAAAGCATAAAATCTAGGATAAGCTGCACTATTTACATGCTACGAGCAGTGACAACTCCCCTCAAGTTCATTGTAACTATTTTATTCTTCCACTATCTCTCCACACATTTTGTGGGACTCCATGCAGCTTTATTTTTTGTTTGTTTAATATGTTTTCACATATTTCAAGAAGGTGTCTTTAGTAGAAAGATAAGCATCACTCCCATGCATCTTATGAAGGAAAATATGTCTAGGTATACCCATTACTCTAGGCTTCTCATCTTTATTTCCCCCATGGATGTCAATCCCACAAACGGCAAGAATTTTTAAATAATGCGCTTATTTTCTTTGATTGTTTGAGGTGGATTATTACATAGGTTTTTAAAGAGTTTACTGCACATTGTGCGGAGAAGGAAGGTGGTGCTAGTTTTAATAGAAATACAGCTAGCATCTTCCTCTACACATGCCTAGTGTTGCTGATTGTCTTCATCTTAAAGTATGATGACATTGGATGCTTCCTGCAAAAAAAAAAAAAAAAAAAATCCATAAGAAATCCACATTAAGAGTTCACCTGAAAGATGTTTAAGATGAACTTAAAGATCATCTACTCTCATGTCAGAAGCCTATAACTGATTTTGTGTGAATGAAGCATTGAGTTAATATCAAATTTGATCATTCAAGTCATTTATGTGGTCATCCAGTGAAGAAAGACTATTTGCATAGCTTTATCTATCACATCATTATGAAATGGTTGAAATTTTGGCATTGCTTTCCTAATACGTGTCAAATGTTTTGAGACGTTCTTTCGAATTAGTCTTATGAGTTGTATTCATTTTCTCTTCATGTCTTCCTACTTCCTCCAGGAATTGCTGCCTAGAGAAGATATATTAATTCAGTTTATCATGGAAACAGTAGATCAAGTGATACTGATCAGGAAAAAAGAGGTTTTGTGAATTCTTACATTTTCAGCTTATATGGATATCATCATAAATATAGCTAACGGTGTTCTTTCATTCGAAGTATACATGTTCAAAGAGAAAGCAGTTTACAAGGGATTTTATGTAATGTTTGGGATTTTTTCGGTTCTCTTATTGATTTTTCAAGACTTAGGTTTCCTTTCTTGGAATTTGATTGAGGTGTAAAATCAGATTGCGGGACATACTCATGGCGATTGGTTCGAATAGTGTAGTAGCGCATCTCCTGCGAGGCATATCAGCATTAGTATGTTTAGTGATAGAGTAATATTGTTAAACTTTCTTCTTTTTGCCAACTGTTATGGTTGGCAAAGGTGTTCTTTTCACCACGTTCTTCTGAGATATGTTTTTTTTCATCAAATTGTAAGTGAGGTTCAGTTTGATTTATCAAGTGTGAAACATGAGGGATTTGCAGTGTAAGTCCCCCTCAAATAATTAAGTTTGTAAACAGTTCTTATAATTCTTGTTTAGACAGATTGTCATACAAGCTTCACAGTTTCTTTAGTCATTGTCTGTCTGCTTCTGATTGATGAATCTGTAATTAGTCAGTATCTTCCTCTCCTGTCTGGCCTTTTTAATTGCTTAGTGCAGATAATACGCATGTAATTGGAATATGGACAAAAGTTGATTGATTCAAATAAGTGGGTATGTTCCAAAATTGAAATATTTTAGAGCCTATGCTTAGTCAGCACAGACTTTTATGTTATTGAGCTCACTGTTGAATCTTTAGTGCAGCTAATATGCGTACAGCATATTATTGGAATATGGACAAAAGTTGATTGGTTCAAATAAGTGGGTGTGTTTCAAAATTGAAATGTTTTAGAGAGCCTGTGCTCTGGCTGTAGAGACTTTTATGGGAAACCATCCTTCTAATGACCAACTATATTTTGATCTTACTCCTCATTTCTGTGTGGTTGCATGTAGGTGAACTAGGATTTGCTTAACCTTCAATTTTGCACGGGGTCTAATTCAATTAATATTATATACTTGAGACGTAAGAATGCAATGAAAGAATCGAAAGTGTAGCAATGCAACAAAAGAAAATGATTCAAACATAAAAAGTACTCATCTAGTACTAAACATAACACCCATTTTGTAATGTAAAAGTAATTCAAATATAAAAAGTACTCTTCAGCTTATTTTGTAATGTTTTTTATGCTATAAAATAAGTCTTATATTTAGAATTAGAGGGAGTATTATGATTTTACTTATCATTCATAATATGATTAGGTCATACTGTAAAAGTAAGTGTGATTTTGCTCCAATTAAGAAGCAGCTTTCTCAACATAACTAATAATTGAGCACACTGCATAACTGAAGATGTGGTATTTATACATGAATTCACAAAAAGCCTTCATGTAAGTGGTCCCATTTGAAGTCTCTATGAAAATAAATATTGCTCTATAGTTTCTGCTTGACTAAAAAAATATTTGGATGGAAACCAAATCATAATTTCAAAAGTGTTTTTGTGGTTTACAAAATAAATATATAAAAAAATTTGTCTCATTTTACGGAAAAGTAATAAGTACTTTTAAAGTTGCTAAACATTTCCTAAATTAAAATATTTCCATTCTCAGGGCTTCTTTACAGTTTGTTTTACTATTTTTGTTGATTTAAAGGGATTTATCAAAAGACGCTTTCTTAACAAGTTTTAAAATCAAAAGTAACGTTTGGTAATCAACTCAAAGAAAAAGGCAGCTTTTTGGGTGAGAAAACCACCCACATTATTACATTCATAAAATAGTTCAACCATGGTCGACTATTTTTTTTTAGCTTTTAATCGTATGTTCAAAATTTCTTTCTTTTGGAATCAGCATTTTCGACGCTGTTTATGGAAGGAAAGCAGAAACTACAAACTCTGTTGATATGCGGTCAAATTACCAACATGTCCATCCTTTTTTTCCCCCTCTTATCAACTATCATATAAATAGATCCTCTATTTATTCTCAGCCTCTTTTCGTTTTCAAAAGCTATCAAGATATTAAAGAAAATCAAACTTCTTTCATACATGGCAACAAAACAGTTATCATTTTTACCATTGCCGAAGTTAGTCCTCAAGTTAAGTCTGTCCATAAAATTAACCCTATTAGGGTACAGGTGTTATTAACACCGCTAGGTTAATAATAATGTGGCAAAATCAAGATATACAAACATACATTTTATCTAAAATATCATCATTCAATAAACACATTTTCTATTATTTTTCTTGAAAAGTACAGAAAATTTTCGTTTACAAATGGAGATATTTGGAAAACTTAAATCCTTGCGTTGCGAGGTATATTGGTCATGCTCAACCACCACAAATTTCAAAACATAGCCCCCACACTTTACACTCATTTTTACTACAACTGACCATGACAAAATATCACAATTTTCCATCGCATCATTGTCACGTTCAACCCACTGTTCAATCATCTAGAAAGTATTCAATGAAACCAATCTAATCAGAGGTAATTCCAGCTTCAACAGAAAGTAAACCCACCTAAGTTCTTACAGAATCATTGACATGGTTTATAGGAAGTGAACACCGTTAAAAAAAAAAAAAAAAAAGAGAAGAGAGAGAGAGGAGAAGTAGAGAAGAAAAGGACAGAAAAGAGGTCATGTCTTATTTACATGACGCCGAAGAAAATCCTAAAACCTCGATTTATCACTGAGACGTGGAGAAGTGCTCTTACTATGCTGTTTCAGAGACTCGAAGAAAGAGGAAAATGCTCCTTTCATTTCATCAGGAAGGGGAAGTTGGAGGGGAAGTGCCAAGGGAGAAGGACAACGTATAGGGTAGTGCACACTTGTTTTACTGGAGATGGGATGCGCAAGGGCTGGTTGTCGCTTGTTTAGCGCTTCAACAATGAAAGAAAATGCTCCAAAAGTGAGGCAGCTTTGCAGAAGTTCTTGCGGTGCACCTGGGATCCCAGAGAAAAAATCATGATCGTAAAATAACTGGGAAAAATGCAACTTTCATCTGTATATAACTGTGCGTTATATCGATTTTCAGGGCAATCAGCGATTAAAAGCTGGTCAGAGTCGACGAAGTTTTTCTATTTTGGGTCAACCGATGGGGTATCCCCACTTCCCATCAGAGACCAAAAAATTGGGAGATTGCCTCAACACTTTGCCAATAAGGTGTAAATTAACTAACACACACACACACACAGAGACACAGATGAAGAGTTAATTGCATGTGTGCACATGAGGATGAGGAGGGCTATTTAAAGCATCATTCAGAAAAAAGACAAAGAAAAACTTGATACCTGGAAAACTTAGAGCAAGACCAGTACAACATCCAGCTACCCCAGCATTAATGACTGGTGATGAAAAATTATTCAAATATCACAAAAATATTATTATAAACACAAGTAACAAACTAACAATTCTATGGTAAACAAGTTTATACCATCATCCTTTCCTCCGAGTCTTTTCAAGATGCAGATAACAAAACTGTGAACTCCGGAAAAAACTGCAAATGACTAATACATAGAGACAAAAGATTATGAGCTATTTAAAATATTACGTTTGTGTGTGTGTGTGTGTATCCAAATGTGAACTGACTAGACAAAGCTAACAGCAGGAAGGAAGGCCAAAAAACAAAAAAAAGGGAAAAGGACTAAGGTCTCCAATGAACCTTGGCATAAGATCCTGCTTCTACAAAGGATCCTTTAAATCCTTTCTTCTTGAACAATCCAGCACCTGAGACATTACCAACAAAGACATCCTTGAGCAAGATCGTAGGAACTGAATGTATTGCTATACTCAAAAGTGAGATTTCTTCAAAATGGTCCTATATTCATCATCTCAGAGATTATTGAATTCTCAAGTCACCAGTCAGGAATTGATTGTGTATATTTAAAACTAAAATACTTGTCGAAAATCATCACACGCCTAACAAATTATGTGCCAACGTCCATCTGCATAAAAATTGCAGAACTGCTAACACTGAGTAAGCCCTTTACTAAGCGAGTGTATCCAGCCTTGACTATCAAATCACTGGGCGAAAATGGAATTACCATAACAAGTCAAAAGAGCTTGCCCCTGAAAATTGAATGTATTTTTTTTGTTCCCAAGTATATTTTACAAAAGGATTACAAGATGTTCAGCCTAAACTATATATCATTCCTCGCAGAAAGTCTTTCACTAATCCAAAAAAAGATTGCTCACTTATTGAGACATTACTTCAAGTTCATTCACATCGTGACACGACAATAAGGTAAAGACAATTTCCACAACCGAAAAGGCTACCTTTGACGACAAAATTTATAGTTCATACGCTGTTCAATGCACAATGTTCTCTCTTAGGTTCATCTAATCATGAAAACATCTAACACTACCCAATTAAAGCAGAATCCTCAAAATCAAGCTATTTAAGTAATGTATGTAGGAGTAAGACGGTAAGTCGCAAGGAGGGGGGGGGAGAGAGAGAGAGAGATAACCATAGCCAAAGACGGAGCCCATCAAGGCACCGGAGGCAGAGTCGCCAGCGAACCGTAGAAGGCAGATAGAAGGAGAAGCAGGGAGTGCAGGAACTTGAGCTGTATGAATAACGCTTGCTTTAGTCGTAACCTCTTCGTCGGAACCGGTCCTCGAAGAGTCCGCCGGCGCCATCGTTGCCCCCCTCTCCGGTACCGAATCGAAAATGGCGAGGCGGAAGCTGGAGGCACCGTCACTTTTGAGATCGAGGACTGAGCGCATTATATACTACTCCCGAAGATTTTTCCCGTTCCACCTTTAAAAAAAATAAAATAATTAAAGTTATCTAATTATGATTTACCAATTTTAATATTTTAGTTAATTAATTATGAATATTTTTAAAAAATTATAAACTAAAAAAATTTAAAATTTTATATTTAAAATTAAAATAAACCTTTTATCACGTTTCTCTGCATTTTTATCTAATGTTATATTGAGAATATGAGATAGTAGTAGTAATTACTAATTTCTTTTTTTGTGACAAATTACTAATTTCTTTTTTTGTGACAAATTACTAATTTCTTTTAAGTTCTGTACATTTGCTTTCGAAGAATATCACAGGCTTTAAACCGATAAAATATACTACCTCCGGTCCTAATTATAAGAGCCAGTTGACTAATTTGAGGAGATTAAGGAAGTAGGTTGAGTTAGTTATTTGTCTTAGATAGGTGTTGTCTTTCCTAAAATATCCTTGCTAATCAAGTGTATTGATTAGAACTATTATTGTTAGAAGGGCTACTTTGAAAAAAAAGTGTATAAATATGAGAAACAAAATGAATTGGGGCCTTATATTTAGGACCAAAATAAAAGTCAAACAGGGTCTTATATTAAGACTGGAGGTAGTATATCACAGCATGCATTTGAATGGTTTAACTTGAAATGATTGACATAAGAATTTACTTGAACAAAAGACATTTACAATTTCATTAGTTTATTTATTCCTATTTCACAGTATTTTGATATTTATTCTTTGTTTTTAAAATTACTCTTTAACGTCGCATTAAAGCATTAAGATTTAATGGGATGAAAATTAGGAGAGTCATTTGGTTAAACCAACACTTTATAAATTTTACTACTTACGTATGAAGTTTTATGTTCTATTTTTCTTTTTGATAAAATGGCAAAATGCCTTAAATTCGAAAAAAAAAGGTAAAAATTAATAGTTAATATTCATCCCGTCCTTGATATAAAATCTAATTATTGAATTGATCTTGATTTTAAATATAAGACATATTTATCAATTTTTTCTAAATTATCTCTATTAATATTCCTTTAACCATAATCAAGTAGAATAAGAAGAGAAGATATTAAGAAAAATGACTGTGGTGTTTTAGGAAAAACATGTCATATTTTTTATAATTAACTAATTTATCTAAATTTTTTAATCTAATTAAATTAATTAAATAAGTTTTATATGAAGCATGATCAATAGGACGGTTGTAATCTGAAACACGAAGAGAAATTCTATAAGCTTTAATAACAGAATTAAAATTAAAAACCTAATTGAAAACCTAATATCACGATCCGCCATATTTTTATCTTCGTGGGAGTCAATTGTTTCCTGAGACTGAAATCTTTCTACTTTGGCTTGGTTCCATCTAGTAAGAGAGATGCATGATTCCATTATACTCTTCCAATTTTTAATTATAAAGTTGATTTTGATTTTAAATATAAAATCTATTTCTTATATCTATCAATTTTTTTTCCAAATAACCCTTACTGATACTTCATCAACTATAATCAAGTATGGGAGAGAAGAGGATATAATGAAAATGATTAAGATATTTTAGAAAAAACATGTCATATTTATTATAGTTAACAAACTTACCTAACTTCCTTAATCTAATTAAATTAGTTAAATAGTTTTTATATTAAGGAGCGAGGAGTATAAAGAATGACAAAAACATTAGGAAAGAAAAGAATTATAAATAAGAATTTCACATGCAAGTTAAAATTTACATTTAAAATTTAAATACATTAAATAATTGAGAGTTAAATTTGCAATTCTTTAAACTGATATTTGCAACTCTTTTTTAATAAGAAATTGTCTAGAACCTAACTACTATTAATTTGCTCTTTTAAGACTTAACTGTCTTTCTCTTTTAAACGTATGTTTAGAAGTTCAGCCAAAAAAAACAAAAAAAAAAAAACCTTATGTTTAGAGGTAATTAGTAAACTACATTAATGTATAAATTTTTTAAGGGATGACAGACCACTAGGTTGGATAAAAAAGTATAGACACAATTTCATCCAACAACAGCTTGAAGTATTTTTCTTAGCATGCAACCTGTTAATTTTTTAAATTTATTTTAAAGTATTTTTTCATGCACCCTCAAATAATTTATAGTACAATTTTACTTTTAAACTATTATTTTTTAAGTTGCTGGACGTAGAAAAATAGTTCATGTTGCTAGATGAATCACAATATAGTTTAAAACAATAGATATATCTAAAAAAACATTTTATGATAATAAATGAGTCATAAAATATTTGAAAATACTTAACACACACATGAATTCATCGTAACTCTTCATTTTAAGATAAATAAACAGTCTTTGTTCTTCAAATAAAGTCAATTTTTAAAAATTATTTAAATATGTTTCAGAGTTACTAATATACAAATTATAAGTATTTTTCAGATAAATTTTGTCCTTGTTTTTTCTCACTAAAAATTTATTTAATTTTGAACATTAATAAATGATACCCTTTTTATGTATAAAAAATATCGTCATCCGCTGTGCCTCTTTAGTCCTCCAAATATTCTTGCACCAGAGGATTTGCAGTCTCTCTCTATTTATATGTTGTCTCCTTCTCATGTTAGCTCCCATTTCTCTGTCTGTTTTTTATTTTTCTTTTGATTTAATTAAGGGGTGGTGGTATCACCAACGAAGCGATAAAAAGCAAGGGACAGGCTTTCGATAGAGGATGAGCACATCCTCTGTTTTTCTTCTCAGTTTCCCTCACATTTAAAAATTTTTCACAGATTTTTCTCATCCTGAAATGGTAAATTAATATCTGGGCTTGCTTCTTTTGTCATCGATCTCTTAACCTTTTTGAGTTTCGTATTTGATCCATAAAAATTCATTTTTTTAATCTGATTCCAGATAATCTGGTTCTTCTTTTGATTGATGCACGAAAGATCCGAAGCTCTCAGATCGACTCTGACAAAACCCACTTCGTTTCTGATCGAAGCTCCTACTGGGTTCTGTCTGAATTTAAAGTTAAGGTGTATCTTCTCAGGTTTTCTTCATCTGCATTTTTGATCGCTTTGTGTTGCTCAAGCAGGTGAATATTGAATTGTTTTGGCTAGACTCGACTTAATTATCTATCATCTGTAAAACTATTTAATTAAATTGTCTTCGTGTCTGGATTTTTTTGGCCATCATTGAGTTATTTAGACATCCTTATTACATATTGTTTACTTCTAGGTGAACCATGAGAATTTTGACCCGAAGTCCTTGCTCGTTTGAATTTGTACAAACATATAGAAATCACTATAATTAAATGATCATGCTTGGCAGGAGAACAGATGGAATCAGATCTTGGCAAGCTTTTCATTGGAGGAATTTCTTGGGACACTGATGAAGAACGACTTAAAGAATATTTTGGGAAATACGGAGAGGTGATAGAGGCCGTGATCATGAGAGATCGTACGACAGGTCGTGCTCGTGGTTTTGGTTTTGTAGTGTTTGCTGATCCTGCTATTGCAGAAAGAGTCATTATGGAAAAGCACATAATTGATGGCCGCACAGTGAGTCAGTTCATTGTGGATATGTGTGCGCGTGTGCGTGCGTGTGCTGTGATAGTATTCACGAGAGTTTTTCTTGCAAATGACAACATAATCTTTGTACTTAAGTTTTAATCTGTTGATGATAAAAACTGTACATATTTCTGGCTTTACCGAGCTAAAGACTTGCACTTTGATCGCTTCTTTGAAATATTATTATGTACATTGGATGAGAATTGACTTTTGTTCATAAAATGAAAATGAACGTGACCTGCAACTATTGATCTATATGCTAACTTCTTATTTTCAGGTTGAAGCAAAGAAAGCTGTTCCCAGGGATGATCAGCAGATGATAAATAGAACTTCTGGTAGTGTCCATGGCTCTCCTGGTCCCGGGCGCACAAAAAAGATTTTTGTTGGGGGTCTGCCTTCGAGCATCACTGAAAGTGAATTTAAGAAGTATTTTGATCAGTTTGGTACAATCAATGATGTTGTAGTAATGTATGATCACAATACTCAGAGGCCAAGAGGCTTTGGCTTCATCACTTATGATTCAGAAGATGCTGTGGACAGAGTTCTTCATAAAACATTCCATGAACTCAATGGAAAAATGGTTGAGGTCAAGAGGGCTGTTCCGAAAGAGCTTTCCCCTGGATCCATCCGAAGCCCATTGTTAGGAACTAATTTTGGCTTCAATAGGTCCAGTAGCTACCTAAACAGTTACGCACAGAGCTATAACATGAGTCCAGTTGGAGGCTATGGGATGAGGATGGATGGTAGGTTCAGTCCTCTGACAAATAGTAGGAGTGGAATTTCTCCCTTTGGCAGCAGCAGTTACGGGATGGGACTGAATCTAGATGCAGGGCTGAGTGCAGGATATGGTGGGACCTCAAATTATGGAAGCAATCTCGGATATGGACGGGTGATTAGTCCTTTTTACAGTGGCAACTCAAGCAGATATACCACTCCTATAGGCTATAATGCTGGTAGTGGGAGAAGCGATTCTCTAATGAATTCACCTTCTCGAAATGTCTGGGGAAATGGTGGCCTAAGTAATGCCAATAACCAAGTCAATGCTGGTGCTAGCTTGGGATCTGGAAGTGGTGGTTTTGGCGTTCCAATTAAAAATAGTGGAACAAATTGGGGTCAATCCTTTCCAGTGCAGGGTGGAGTGCCTGCTTCGGGATATACCTCTGGGATTAATGTTTATGAAGGTGGAGACAACAGTTTTGGGGTAGGTGGTACTGGTTATGGAAGAAATGGGAGTGTAGGTGTAAATTCATCTTCTACATTTTCTGCTTCAGCCGGTGGTTATGAAGGATCCTATGGAGATTTATACCATAACGGTTCAGTTTACAATGACTCAACTTGGCGGTCTGCTGTTTCTGACCTTGATGGTTCTGGTTCATTTGATTATGGACTTGGTGGCATAGCCTCTGAGGATCCAGCAAAGACTTCAGAGGGTTATATTGGAAACTACAGTGTTTCAAGCAGACAACCTAACAGAGGTAAGACTTTTGGCTACATCAAGTGACCTTATAAAGAAATGCAGATTATAGTTTATTGTTATAATTTTTGTCAGTGTATATATATGTGAAATTAAGTCACTGTATATCAGAAAATGAGTTGTTTAAAAGGTAAACGGAAAATATGGCTATTTAAATTTGGATCGGTGAATAAATTGACACGAGCAACTTTCGCTAATTTTTTATTTCAATCAATATCCAATATAATATCTATAGTTAGCCGCAATATTTACAAGTTATGAATAGTGCGACTTCTCTTGAGCTTCATTCTAATGGACTCTGCATCTTTATTTTATTTCTGCAATACTTTCTTCACGTCTTTCAAGAAGGTCTAACTAATAGCAAGATGAGTATCTCTCCTGTGAGGGAAAAGATATCTAGTTATACACTACTCTATGTTCCACGTCTATATTTCCCCCATGGATTTCAGTGATGACAAAATGCTGACAAACCACAAGAACTCAATAACAATGCACTTATTTTCATTGATTGTTTGAAACAGATTATCGTATAGGTTCTTTTAAGAGTTTACTACAATTTAAATAGAAGGATAGCCTTCATGTTTCTGTCCATTTGTCTAGTGTTGCTGATTGTCTTCATTTTAAAGTATGATGAAATTGGAGATTTCTTGATAAAAAATAAAAACAAATTCACATTAAGAATTAGGCTGAAAGATGTTTAAGATGAACTTAAATGAGACCAACTAATCTCATGTCAGAAGTGTATAACTGATTTTGTGTGAACGAAGCATCGATATTTTGATATCAAATTTGATCATTCAATTCATTTATGTGGCCATCAAATGAAGAGTGGCCATTTGCATAACTTTGCATATCATACCACTATGAAATGGTAGCCATTTTGGGATTTGCAATCCTAAAATAAGTCAAATGTTTCGAGATGTTCTTCTGAATGAATCTTATGAGATTTATTCATTTTCTTTTCTTGTCTTCCTACTTTATCCAGGAATTGCTGCCTAGAGGAGATATGTTAATTCGATTCATCATGGAAACAGTAGATCAAGGGAAACTGGTCAGGAAAAAGAGGTTTTGTGAATTCTTACATCTCAGTCGCTCAAGATATATCAGCTTATATGGATATCATCACATATATAGCTAACGGTGTTCTTTCATTTGAAGTATACATGTTCAAAGAGAAAGCAGTTTAAAAGGGATTTTATGTAAGGTTTGGGAATTTTTTTGAGGTTCTCTTGTCATTTTTTCAAGACTTAGGCTTCCTTCCTGGGAATTTGATTGAGGTGTAAAATCAGATTGCGGGATATACTCTTGAAGATTGCTTCCAATAGTGTAGTAATGCATCTCCAGCGAGGCATATCAGCATTAGTATGTTTAGTGATAGAGCAATTGTTGTTAAACTTTCTTTTTCCTTTTCTTTTACCACTGTAATGGCTGCCAATGGTGTTGTTCTTGTTACCACGTGCTTCTGATATATGCTTTTTTCATCAAATTGTAAGTGAAGTTCAGGTTGATTCATCAAGTGTGAAACATGAGAGGGATTTGCAGTGTGAGATCCCCATCAAATAATTAAGCTTGTAAACAGTTTTATAATTCTTGTTTAGACGGATTCTCATACAAGTTTTACAGCTTTTTATATTCATTGTTTGGCTTCTTCTGATTGCTGAATCTGTAATTTGTCATTCTCTTCCTCTCCTGTTTGGCCTTTTCAACTGCTTAGTGCAGTTAATACGCATATGATTGGAAATTGGAATATGGACAAAAGTTGATTGGTCCAAATAAGTGGGTTTGTTTCAAAATTGAAATATTTTAGAGCCTATGCTCAGTCAGCATAGACTTTTATGTTATTTAGCTTACTGTTTAGTGCAAATAATATGCATATTATCGGAATATGGACAAAAGTTGAATGGTTCAAACAAGTACGTTTCAAAACTGAGAGTTTGCAAGAGTTTATGCGTTGGCAGTTGAGACTTTTGTGTTATTTAGCTTTCTGTTTGTTCCTTTTTGGGACAATATCCTATATAAGTAATAACAAATTAGATCATGATCTTACATTGATTTTTTTTTTTTTAGCTTCTAACGGAAACATAGAATTGTATACCTGTCACTATCTCTAAATTTTAGAGAATTCTTTTTTTTTTTGTTAAGAAAAATCTGGTCGAAAGTCACATTAGGCTTGACTTATTCAAATTGCATTAAGTAGACTGCATAAGTTGAACTCTGGCATTTATATTATTGAATAATCCGGATTCAAGCCATCCAGAAAAAGTTTATCAGCATAATTTGTAATTAAACAAACCGCATAGCACTTAAAAAAAACTGGTTTTCCGCCTGATTAATTCATGTTTATTCTGATTGCATTTTTATTGTTTGTTTTGTTATCTTTGTTCATTTGAAGGGATTTATCAAAAGATGTTTTTCGAAGTTGCTTAACAAGTTTCAAAATTAAAAGTAATGTTCGGTAATCAACTTGAAGGGGGAAAAAAAAGCATCTTTTGAGGTGAGAAAAGTGGTCATGAACCTCCGATAATGCAGTGCTTTCACATCTTGTCTAATGCAAAAGATTAAAACGACAACGTCTCGAATTTGCTAACCAGACGGCAATGATTAGTTCATTAAACAAACAATCATATTTGTTTCTTAAGAGTTAAGAATATTGTTTTCTTAAGATCGATCAAATATATGTGTGTGTATATATCATAACAAATTCAATTGTGAACGTGCAACCAGCACTTGAAAAAATGTTTCGGGTGTGTCCAACTCCTTAAAATATTTTGTGGAGCATTCAACATCATAAAGTAATTTTTAAAATGCGTTCAGTACCATGAAGTATTTTTTAGATACGACCAGCACTTTAAAATATTCTTAAGAAAACAATAATACTTTAAAATGATGAATGTACCTAAAAAATATTTTAGGGTGTTAGATGTATCACAAAATATTTCGGATACCGGATGCATCTAAAAAAATAAAAAATATCTTGGGTGTTAGATGCATATTAATCCTAAATTATTTGACTTGAAATGATTGGCGTAATAGATTATTTGTTCTCATCAACATAATTATCTCGTTATCACCATCAACTTACCACCTCTAGGGTCTAGAGCGCCTTTTTTTTTTTTTTTGGCCAAACCACCTGTGGAGCTCACTTGTGTGTTGTTATGCACTTGTGAATAAAATTATTGTTTTTTTTTAAATTCCCCTTTCAAATTGATTATCACATTTGGCCAAAAAAAATTGATCGTCACATTTAAAAATTAAAATAAGATTAAGGGGCGAGTATGATAAATTTTAAAAAATGAAATTTAGTTGCTTGTAACAAAAATACTGAAATGTCAATATAAAACATAAAAAATAAAAACTCTAACAAGTTACATTGTGCACATTGACACAATGTGTGAAAATTTTTCAAAGGAGATGAAAAAAAAAATACGGGGGAGACAATCAACTCTAAAATATTATGCCTTTTTTGCCTTCAATTGCTCTGCTCCTCCAGTGTATCAAACAGAACAATGTATAATTAATACGAAGTATAAGACAATACGAAGAATGTACCAAGTTATTAGAAAACCAAAAAGGAAAACAATGAATCAATGAGAATACACAAATGGCTACTGTAAGGGATGCTTTTGATCCAAGGAGGATCAGAAGCCAGAACCAGATTAACAGGTATCACATCAACCAGTTAGTAATTCACAGGCAATAGATGATAACTAGTAATGCTCTTGATAGATTGCTCCAAATTCTGCTCTCCATGCTTGATCATCATCATCATATGCATTGTTACGTGCAACATCATATGAGTCCTCTCTATACAGTGGTTTCAGTGCAGCCTCTGGTAATTTGCTCTCTGCTAGGTAATGCTTCATGGTTGTCATCTCCATCTTCTGTTTCTTTTGGAGCTTCTCTATTTTCTTTTTCAACTTCTCGTTCTCTTCTTGTACATTTGCAAAATTCTCCTGTATAAAACAGAGATATATGAGATTCATATGAGATAAATCAGAATGTTTTGACGACGTGGATTTCGAATCTTCTAGCACACATCAACAAAGGTATAATTAAAGCTCTACGAACGAAAACTGAGAGAAGAAAACGGAAGGAGATGATTGAATGACAGCTCTCCTTTCCGTGATTTCAATAATTGTCTTCCCCAAATTAGAATTACTTTTAAATAATAATGAAAGGGATTTTTGAAGTTTAGCTGAAAATCTTTCATTATCCTTCCATCTTTTATTCATAATTCCCGAAGGTTTTGAGCCAAAAGTTTTCAACAAAGGAGGACTCCATTTCAACGCACTGAAGCAATGGCTAACAACCCTATAGGATGGAATTTTACCTGGGTGACGGATACTGCATGCTCGGCTTCTCTAAGTCGAACGAGTAGTTCTCCAGCTGCATGCACAGCTTCTGCAGTGTCTCTAAGTTGAATCTTGAGGCTTCTGTTCTCCTTTTTCAAAAATTCTCTCTCCCTTTCTCTCTCTACCCTCATTGTAGAAAGCTCAGCTGCAAGAGATTTGGCAAATTTAGCATGGCTCTTTTTGCCTGTCTTTGCTGCCGCCTGCTTCATTTTTGCTATTCCTTCCATAATAGCAGTGTGCTTTGCAGACACGTCATCATATCTTTCTTGTAGTTCAGCATAGTGTTCAATCATTCTCGAATGCCCTTCAACCGCTCTTTTCAATGCATCTTCCAACTCTTCCTTGCACTTCTTCTCTAACATCAATTCCATCACCACCTTCTCTAGATGCTGACGGTTTGACTCAAGATCAACTCTCAGTTCATCAGTGAGACAAATCCATTCACTTTCCATTTCTGTCCATCTTTGTCTTTCTTTCTCTGGCTCTTCCCCACCGTTAGCCTGAAAAAATCCACCACTTTTTTGCAGCTGTATGGATCTGGATATCAATGAAGATCTTAATTTATCTGTAGATTTTTTAACTGGTGCATCACCACCACCACATAAGTGCAACTTATTTCTTAGATTCTGAATTTCCTTCAGAAGTTCTTCCTTCTCACTATCGTCAAAACAGTTGTCTCTTCGAGGAAAATCTTTTTGGACTTCTTTAATTTCTGATTTTCCCTCGGAAATATGTCGTAGAAGATTTTCTGAGATAGAGCCGCTCAGAAGCTGCAAATGACACCAAGAAACTGATAAGAAACCATAAAGATTGATCAACTCAATCATCAAGTTTACTTTTTTTAAGATTCCTTTTTTTTTTTTTTAAACTTCTAATAAGAACGCAGAGTAAGCGTATTATTAATCCTTTATCTTATGAAAGTTGTATCAGAGTCAAAGAATTGTCAAATAGATGAAATGCATAGAGTAAATAAATTACTGAAGCAGCTGACCTTTTCTTGATCTTTTGACGAGTTGTACTCTTCATCTTCGATCTTCCTGTCGGTGGCTTCATCATACACAATGATGGAGTTTATTTCCTTTTCACCTTTGTATTTCTCGACCTAGAGAAGTCAAATTGTCAATTACGGAAAAAATTCACACCGTATGCCCAATTCATGAGACACAAGATTCTTACCAACTGACTTAGCTGTTCAATTCTATCTCTTTGTTCCTTGCAAATGATTTCAAGCTCCTGCTCTCTCTTGATGGCTCTTGCCATTTCATTTTCCAAATGCTAGAAAAAGGAGAACAGAAATAAACAATTAGCAATAATCACTAAATATTATTAATGGAAACTTAAAGTCACAATGCAGAAATGCAGACTTTTGGAACCCTATCTTCCAAGCTTTCTTTTTTGCCACAAGATCCACAGAGGAAAATAGCAGGTACTACATCACTTGAAGGTTTCTCCTGTGTTTGCATAGAAGAATCAACCTCTTCGATTTCTGAGCAGGGCTTCAAGGTTAAGTGCTCAAAGGAGAAGGAAGTTGAAGATTTGTTCAATGCAGAGTTCTGCTGATGATAGTCAATTATCTGTAAGCCTCTCTGAAGACTGGCTGCCAAGGACTCAGTGGGGCCCGGCAAAACCTTGCCCGATTGCCTTAACCTGTCCTTACTATAGTTCAAACTCCCTGCTGCGTTATTCCAACCTCCAAGATAACTTGACGAAACAGCCATGCTTTTCCTTTGTGTATTTCTGATTTTTGGAGACTCCGACAACGGGGGTTCCAAGGTCGGAGAGCCAACTGAAATGCTGTTTCTAGATGAAGATTTAATCGCCCTTAAACTGCACGATGGAGCCATTTCATCCTCATGACGAAGCTTGCTCACAGTTTTTTCTGAATTTACTTCCTCTCTTGCAATGTCATCGCCCTCAATCATGTCAGCATCAAAACTTTCATCAACGGAATAAACCTGGGAACCATCTTCATCGACAGATATGTCTCTTGGATGATCAATTTCACATGAACCGTACAAATCATTAATCTGCTTGCTTAATTGCTTTATGTCAGCTTCATCCACATTTACCTCTTCATCGGTATCATTATCTATGTGAGGTAGGACTAAAGAGCGGTTTAAGCTGACTCTCAACTTATTCAAGCTTTCCCGAGCATTGCATCCTTGGAAGTATCCATTTTTACTCCCAGTTGAATTATGAGCATTAGTCTTTTCTCTAATAAGTTCTTCCTGCGTCCCAAAAGAAAATGGTTATACATTTTGAGAATTACATTAGCTTAATCCTTGAAAAAATGTATATAGTAAATTTCCTAGAGATGACATATACCTTTAGCTGCCGGATTTGATCACTCAAACCATTAGCTCCATCCTCTTGTAATTCACTGATAACTGACTTGTTCCTAATGGATCTTATTCGTTGTCCAAATCTAAGAGTACACAGTGTTTCGCCATTACTCCTGCAATCAACAAGAACAATCTTTATCTTCAGAATGGTGGGGCCCACATGTTGTCATTGGTACTTGGCCTCTGTACACAGAAAAATATGCTCTTTGATTTAAGTACAGTACTTGTTATCAGGGGAGATGGAACATATTACTGAGAGTTTGACATTTCCACCGAGTGATCCTTGTAGTAAGCGTGTTAAACAAGAACTCCTGTTAGTAATTTCTGCGGACTTGACAGACTGAGTTTCTTCAGTCAGAGCATCCGCTAGGTGCCTACACCAACGAGATAATTAAAACAGTAATTACTGATATGATGTATTGATGTGTAGAGTCCCGATAAAATTTAAGCATCATATTTACATATTCATATAGGCAAGATAAGAGTAGCGATCCACATTCAGCAAACATAACCCAAAGTCATCTATGCAGACGCTCACAAACATTCCTGAGTCACCTTTACTAATCAATTCTAAGTGTGTGTAATACATGCATAAGTACTATACATCAACTAAATGTAATTATTCACAAGACATAATAAAATTATAAATATCATTTTAATTCTATATACGTGAAAATGTTCTGCACCGCATCTTACCCAATGTCAAATGAGGACTTCTTCAAATTTTTGCTTGCCCTTAGACATGGTCTACCTATATCTTCAATTTTATTTTCGTTCAATCCAGCAAGATCAATAAGGGTTATTCTGCTTGATTTTGAGCTCCTCAAACCCTTTGATGAGATTCCCTGAAGCATTAGTTGACAATTATGACATTTTGCTATGAAAATGATAGTAAAATGAGCAATACAAGCCCCTTTTGTATACTTCTAAAAGATACAGCATACACAAAAGCAGCAATTCTATGTTGTCAGAATATAATCATGTGCTGATACCTCGCACCAAGACTCAATTGTAAAAGTGAAAATGATGTGTGATGTGGAGCTCTCAGAATTTAAGCTTGCTGCTTCAACTTTTCTGCTTGAAAGGCCCTGCAAAATATGTAGAAAACTTACATTAGTGGACGAGATATGATAAATTACTGCACTCGTCAATGGAACAAAAAACTTGCAATTCTTTCACCACAAAGCAGCAGTAGTTACTCAAATGCTTCCATACCTTTATAAGAATTCGTGCCACATCCTCGTAGCTAGTGACGTATTCCTCTGTCAAATTCTCAATATACAATGCATTATTGGAATCTTCCTTCAGCTGCGATATTTTGGACCAAGCCCTCATTAAATTGAAGACAAGTGGCTCAATATAATCACTTGATTGGAAAAACTGTAGCATAAGGGATGGCGCAAACCTAACCTCAAGGTTTTGCTGGACTGGATCAAGCAAATCCCCAATTTTCTCATTGCATATCTGTTTAAAAACAACAAACTAATATGAATTAACGAGGTTTATGGTCGTTTGAGCAAGAAAACCCACCCCCTCCCCTCCACAATTGGCCCAAGGTAATAAATAAATAAATAATAAATATGAATATGAAAACAAATTTACCTCAAGGAAAGAACAACGACATTGATGATTGAACTGTTTCCCTTCGTGTCGCTCCTACGAATGGCAAAACAAGCTCATTGTCAAAACTCCAAAACCATGATAGAAAATTTATACCACCAACAGTTAAACTCAAATCATACTTTCTCAAGTTCAGAAAATAACATTCTGAAGATCCGAGGAGCCATTCCCTGCTTACTATAACGCGAGGGTTCTTCAACCATGGCACTTAGGGGACCCCACATTGTACAAGTCTTTCCAGTTCCAGACTAGCAAAAAGTAAAAGAAAGTATCTCAGATAATCATCGTAGGTGTTAATAACCATTTACTACAAAATTCAAATACATTATATAAAGCTGTGGATACCTGTCCATATGACAGAAGCGAAGTGTTGTAACCAGCTAAAGAATTTTTAACTAATGGGACTCCAACTGAGTGAAAAATATCTTCCTGTACAAACCAAAGCTTATCATTATTTTCCACCCTTAGGTGCAGAAAGCAAGAATGGAAGACTATTGAAGCAAAGAAAGTGAACTGCTAGCAACAAAATCTAGGTTGTAATAGTCTCTTCTAATGATCCCATCGGGCAATTTTATCATTATATTGATCCCTTCTGGATTGGAAGAGTAAATTCTTCGCATTAAAAAAATGGAAATTCTAAGTAAAAGGAAATAAAATAAAAGTCAAACATGCCCCAGTTAAGCGTTTCAAATAAGAGGTTGATGCTTTTAAAACTCCATTGAGAGAGACGAAAACAGATAAAGGGTGAGAGGAGAGCTAAGCTGAGTTAAGCCCATTCAATCCTGCAACGAAAAATGCAAGAAAAAAACACCACAAAGCTACGAAAACTTCAATCCCAGATTACAGCAACAAAGAAAAACAAATTGATTATGCCAGAGAGGGAGAGATAAGACAGGGATAACATGAAGAAGAAGCCCTTCTCTCTTTGCTGAAACCAATTAAGCATATAATGGCCCAAAAAAAACCTCGCTCCCACCATTTATATGAAGACAAACGACTGAACATTAAAATGCATATCAAGATTCCAAAGTGAAATTTCTTTACCTGATTGGACTTTGAATCAAAAACCGAATCAAATGTGAATTGTTTGTCCGCAATACATAATGTATCAGGTGAAACCTTCTTAATGGTCTCATCTCCTTCTCTTCCTTCGTTATTAGCAGGTCTGATTTGTATTACAACCTGTCACAAAACTCGATTTTCGTCAGCCAAACAGATGATATCTCAATTCAAATTCTTACCTCAACCATTACAAATTACAGATTCATTGTGCAGCGCCAAGCAGAAAGAAATTATATTATCTACTTGCCTTAACTGGGGAGTCCTGAGAAGCATCCGCTTCAACAACTTCGGGCTGGGAAGATGGGGCTTTGGACTGTACTTGCTTCGTTGTGGCAGCCGACGATTGGTCATCGCAAACTTGGATGTTTGGATCAGATGGTGGAGTATTTTCGCTATTTGGTTTGGGGATTTTAGGGTTTGAGATAGACTTCTGTTTGGAAGAGATTGATCTGGGAAGAAAGCTTTTGATGGAAGAGGACGAAATATTACCGAAGAAACCAGTCTCGGCACTTTCCGCCTTTCTGCTTTGCCTCATGTTTTTTCCCCAACAAGCAAACGAGCCAGCCAAGAATCAGAAGTAAGAAACTGTGCAGAGATAGAGAGAGAGGGGATTTTGGATTCAGACGTAGTAGAGGAAAGAGGAAGAAGAAAGGGCATTTCTTAACTCAGCAGCTGATTGAAGAGTGACGGGGGATGAGTGAGAGAGATGACCGTTAGAAAGCTGGCATAGTACTCATGTTACTGAAATGACTAAATTGCCCCTAAATCCTAAATCAATGTAATTTTAGGAGCCTGTCAGAAGAACCCAAGAATCACGCTTTTTGCCAGATTGATCCTTCTTGTCTTTGCAAGAAAACGAAATATTGTATATTTGTATGAACTCAATTTAAATAAATGGAGGAATAGCTCCTTATCATTTTTTTTTTGAAAAAAAAGATGAATTATTTAGGGCTTAAGAAAATGTTAACTTTTTTTTTTTGCCAAAAGAAAATGTTAACTTTGATGCATAAGAAAATTGGTTAATATAATATTTGGTCCTTCAAATTTATCTTTATTTTGCTTTTAGTTTCTCAAGTCTAAAATTATATATTTTGATCTCTAAAGAAATAAAATAGTATAAATTTTTATTGGATTATAAAGATCAATATTTCAAATGAAAAGAAATTTAATGGACCAAAACTTATAATTTAAAACTTGATAGACTAAAACTAAAATGAAAATAAATTTGAAGGACCAAAATTTTTATTAACCCTAAAAAAATAGTTAACTTTGGATTTGAAACAAAAAAAAAATTTCTGCTCTAAGTTTGTCCCCAAAAAATTGCTGTTATAAGAAAAAATAGTTCCCACGGTCGCCTTCCTATGTTTTAATAATTCATTTTTTATGAAAGTGCAACAAAATCATTCTATTCATTATATACATGGAATCGTTTGTGTCTTAAATTTACCTAGAAATTAAAAATCTCCGTAATGAAAGTGAAAATGTAATTCATTAGACATCATGTCACATATTCTTCAATATGCAATTTACAAATAAAATGTAATTAACTATACACACACACGCAAGTCAATATCAATTTAGTAAATATTTAGTGAGAATGAAATAATTCTACTTGTCATATTAAGGAGGAGTGGTTAAGCCATTAATATTGTCTGAAAATAAAATAATTTTTTATTTGACCTGTATTTAAATAAAAAAATTTAAATTTGTATTATGCTTAAAAAAATTCAACAAGAAGCCTTGTGTTATATTTTACGAAAAAAATAGATACTGGTTAGCGTGATAAAAATTACTCCAACGTAAAAAAGTATTCACAGTTATTAAAATATAATGATCAGGAAAAATATAAAGCTTATGTGTTGTGTCTTTTTCATATTCTCAAGCAAAAAGGCGAGAATCCCATCAGCATCAGCGGGTGAGCGGGGGACAAAATTGTCCACGCAATAAACGACATTCAAATAAAAGTAGCCGTTGTAGTCGGAAAGCTTACCTTAACGCTGGATCACTGTCTTTTCATATATCATTAGGGACCACGATAATCAATATTTAAATCTTAATCTCAATCATAATTATTTAAGATCTAGGAAATAAAATAGTTAAATTATTTATTTGTTAAAAATTTGTATTAGTCTTCCTAAAATATCTTTTTAAGCTTCAAATATTAATCATCGTGGTCCCTAATGATAATATGATACTCTTTCGGTTCTAAATATAAGACTCTTATACACACTAGTATAAGGGTCTTATATTTAAGACCGGAAGAGTATTAGTATTAGTAGTTATGATCTGAATCTTATATTTAAAACCAAAGTCAACTTCCTACTAACTCTTATACTAAAAATCAGACATACTATTTTCATATTAATATTAGTGTTATTACTACCTACAGTGCTTAGCATAAGAGCTAGTTAAGATTTGAACTTGAATCTAAATATAAGATCTTAGTTCACTTTATCTCCTTTTTTTTTTTTTGCAAAATATCCTTATTAATTTTAAAGGTTCCTACCAAGGGATAACTTTAATCATCATATACACATTATTGAAGAAGCTGATTTAAAGAGATCAATACACAATTATGACAGGCAACTAATTTAACTTTTTTAATATTTTAAAATTATTTATTTAGTTTTTATATTAAAAAGAGGATGAGCTGGTAATTTAAACAAGTCCTAATGATATTGTGCACAGGGATAAGTTTGTGGGCCTGAGCCCATTACACAAAAACAGAGAGAAACGAATGAAAGAAAGCAGACCAGCCCATCAAAAATGGATTCCAAACGAGGCAGGCGGTAATTTTCCCAGTCCACCCTTTCAATTCATCCTTTTTTAAATATATTTTTAAAATTTTCAGAAATTCAAGTTGATTCTGTATTTTCATTAAAGTTAATAATGAAATTAAATCTAATTTTTTTGAAAATGAGCCATTACCCTTTTTCTACGTAACTGTTCTAGTTGTATAAAAATGACGAGTCATTGTAAAAATAAAATAAGGGCAAGCCCTAAACCAATGAGATTTGGACGCATGCCTTTATGACATATAGCTTAACTCCTTGTTATTATGACTTGATAGGTTTCTTGAGAGCTTACGCCAAAACACATATGATCAGTTGCAAATTTTTAGGTTTGACTTATAACTCTTTTTCCTAATTTTATGGTTTAGGATTTGTATAGAGAACCTTCTATAAGTCCTCATGTAATAGTTATGAGTCAAACATAGAAATTTATAATTTATTTGAAACCTATTATTTTTTTCCATTAATAATTAATTTCCTAGCCAAGCGACTAATATGTAATTTTCCTAATAACACATTTTTCAAATTGATATAGTCCTAGCACTATGTGTAGAAACCTTTCACCAGAAGAAATACAATTTATTTAGTTTTTTTGTCATGAATATATAAAGCATACCTTGGAGAGCCTTGTGTTTTGGCATG
The DNA here is from genome assembly GCF_004799145.2 of Neltuma alba. Classification (NCBI taxonomy): domain Eukaryota; kingdom Viridiplantae; phylum Streptophyta; class Magnoliopsida; order Fabales; family Fabaceae; genus Neltuma; species Neltuma alba. The sequence continues at coordinate 27,254 of NW_021637418.1, forward strand.
TAAAGCATTTTCCGGATTTCAAATGGCAATTAATGGTTTTTTTGTAGAAAATAGTCACAAAAGTATGTTAAAATTAGCCACGTTTTGCAAAGAAGGAAGAACAAATTTTAATGAGGCTGATTTAAAAAATTAAACAAACAAAATTAAAGGTTTTTCATTTTTTTTAGCTTTTTACGTTACATTTTCTCCTTACTAGATTATTATAAACTCACTTTTCCAATATTTTAAAACAAACTTATTAAAAAAATTTCTTCCTTCCATTTCTCTCGCTTCAAACATTGGCTTAGAAACACAAGAAGTGTTATAAATAATAAAATATGTCCAACTATGCTTCATTTGCTTTTATCTTCTTTTATGGTTTTTATTATGCTACTATATACTACTTCCGGTTATTAATATAAGAGCTCGTTTGACTTTTATTTTGATTCTAAATATAAAACTACAGTCAGTTTTGTTTTTCATATTTATCTATTTTTCTTAAAATAGTTCTTGTAATAATAGTAGTCTAGCTAATACACTTGATTAACAAGAATATTTTAGGAAAGATAATACTTATTCATTATAAATAACTAACTTAATTAATTTTCTTCATATATTTAAATTAATCAGTTAGTTCTTATATTAAGGATCAGAGCTAATTTATATATAGTCATAAGCTTATATTTGAGTATTATGAGATTCAATTGAAAATAATTCTCTCAAGAGTGTTACGTGCATTCATATTGATTCCAACCCAAGGTTTTGCTTTGACCAAAAAAAAAAATCAAAGTTTTGTACTTAAATGGTGAAAACCCTTTTCAATATTTATATATATATATATATATATATATTTGTCTATCTTCTTTCACAAGCTTCTGTATATCCATCAGAGGTTCTCACATTATTGATTGATTATTGACATAGTGTCCCATGATGACACGATCGCCTTTAATTTGCATTATATAAAAGTTACTCTTGTTTAATTAAATTGTTTTCTTATATTACTACTCCTTCTATTGTTAATATAACAACTATTTAACTAATCTAACTAGATTAAAGAAGTTAGACAAATTAATTAATTGTAAAAAATATAACATGTTTTTTCTAAAATATCATAATCATTTTCGTTAATATCTTCATTTTCTCTTTTACTTGATTATAGTTTAGGAAGTATTCATAGGGATAATTTAAAAGAAATTAATAAATATAAGAAATAGACTTTATATAGGACTAAAATCAACTCAATAATTAGATCATATATTAAGAACAAAATGAGTATATATTTTCAAAAACTACTATTTCTCATGTGTATCATACGATTGAAGACTTATAACCTAAAACTAACCAAACCATAACTAAAAATGCAGCATTAAATTGTTATTTTAAAGATATAAAATCAACGATCAGTGAGTCTAATAAATAATACTAACAAGAGTAGGGTGGGATTTTTCAAAAAGTGAAATACACATAATTCAAAGATATTGTCAGGGAGTCGTTGAAATAGCGGGAATATGGAGAGAGACACGTGGCCCCACAATGATTAACGTTTGATTTTATAATTCAGATTTGGTGTATTAATAATTGCCCAAGACATAGGGCATTGTATATGCTTTTGGACCCACCTTAGAAAAAAAAGGGCGGCATTTTTCTAAATCAAAGTGCTCTTGTTGCTTTCTAAAGCGAGAGATTTCTTTGTTTTAAGATCCACTGAGTTCTCACACACTTTTTTGTTTAGGTAATTATCTCTGTGTCTTTATACATATTTTTTGTGTATAATTTTTTATTTTAAAATTTATTCATAGTCTCAAGGTAGCAATGATTCTTTGGATGATTATACATGATTTTGGAAAAAAGAATATCATACTAAATATAATAATATGAATTAGATATATAAGGTTCACATACTAAAAATTTGTGAGTTGAGTTTGTACTCCTCAGGTATAAGTATAAGCTTATACTAGTATATAAGGGTCTTATTAAGACCGGAAGAGTAAAATAAAAAGTTGGTTTGAGATAAGTTTATTTTAGTTCATATCCATTGTGAGCTTACTTGCTTTTATTTTTTTTAAACAATATCTTTATTTAATTTTAATAAATGAGTTTATTGTTTTGCATTTAATATAAATATAACGTTTTTATATTTTATTTATCATTTTTATATTAATGGAATAATTATATAAGATAAATCGCATGTTTATACTTGTAATTTTTGAATTAATTTGGTTCTATAACTTCATGAAAATATAAAAATAATTCGAATTTGCTCAATAAAATTTATAATTTTATTTTAAAATTAAAAACAATTTGAAAATATAATAAAATAATACTAAAAAAAGGTGAGTTCGGCTTGCCAACCCAACTTTGTTCGGCCTCAAACCAACAAAATGTCATCCTGTCTTGAGGATGAGTTCTCCAATCTGACTTGTTAAATCTAAATTATAAACCGGTTCTATGACCTACGTAAACCGGTTCTACTCAATAATCATAAATACTCATATGATCTTTAATGTAAGACATAACTGAATAGTTGATATTAGTCTTATATGTAGCCATTTCACATATTTATCAATTTTTTTAAATTAACTCTATTAATACTCTCTCAGTAATAATCAAGTAAGAGAGAGAGGTAAAGAGGGAGTTAAAGAAGATGTTTAGAGTGTTTTAAAAAAATTATATTAATTAATTTAACTAACATCTTTAATTTACTTAAATTAATTAATTAATTCTTATATTAAGGATAGTATGAAATTGGATTTTTCCTCTTTGTGTTTTATGTATGATGTTATTGGGAGATACAAAAGCTTGTCAAAATTACACCTATCAAGATCATTTTCTTCTTTTTTAGGAAAAATTTGAAGTGAGTTGAACTTCATATTTTTACTAAGACCAATCTATGCCCCAAACTTAAAAAACATATGTACAAATATTTATAAATTATCAATCACCAACAAAAAATTAAGACATAAATTAATTAAACTTATTTTCTGTCCAGTTCAATTATTTGCTGCTAGTAGTAGTGACTAATTTCGTTACACTGCAGATTTTTTAAAGGGCTTTAGTGGTGACCATGACACCAATTCAAATCATTTCATTAATATAAGTGAGCTATGTAAAAAAATGGTAATGGAGGGAGGGACCATAATAAGATGTTTAAAAGTTCGTCTGTTCGCTTCGGCAGCAACTAGTAAGAGATGTAACAAAGGCGCGCGCGCGCGTGTAGCGCCTGTAAAGAAGATACAGTGCGGAGACGAAAAAGTCATACGCATGATGCCAGCGCTGCCTTCAGATCGCACTCAGCTTCATTCCTATTGGCATTCTCATTGTCTGGGTCCACCGCGTGGGACGGTGTAGGTATCCCTTATCCCATCCTCTTCCCAGTTCCCACACCCGACGTCCCTTTTCTCCTCTCTCAATATATATTCACACGTTCTCACAAGTATACTCTCGCATTCCCAGTTGCATTCTGCAGAAGTAGACATAGGAGTAGATTTTATTCTCTTCTTTTACATTTCTCTGTTCTCTCTCTCTCTCTCTTCAAATTCCCAGCTTTATTGTTTTTCTTTCAATCTCACCTCGATTCGTGATCTGGGTCTCTGTTGATTGTGGATTTGAGCCACAGCAGATTCCACTTTGACTTTCGAGGCGACCCCGGCAGGGTAATCCACTTGCGCTCATTACTCTGTCCTCCTTTATTCGCTCTTTTGTTTATCCTTTTGTCAAATTTTTCTGTTCATTTGGTTTTTATGCTTTTGGTTGATTCGGATTTCGAAGGAGGATTTTAAGTGGTTTCGTTAAGAAACGTTGCGCTTTTGCTTTCCCTGTTTCCCTCCCTCGGATTCTGGCTACTGTTTCTGCGTCGAAAAAGTTGATAGGTGGCGGTGGTAGCTTTATTGAAATCTGATCAAAATTTGGCTCCATTCGCTGATTATAATTTGTTCTTCTAGTTCTTTTATCTTGGTCGGTTTTGGGGTATTCTAGCAGTTCATCTGAATTTTTCACTTTGGGGCCTGCTTGAGAATCTTTCATACCGCCTAAGAGATTTGTGTGCTTTGGCTCTTCAATTTGCATTTGTCCGCTTGTACAACATTGTGGAGGATTTCTATTTAAACCTTCTCATTTCTCTCACCTGTAGAAGTAGATTGAGTGTTACATTTCTCTTGATATTATTTCACCTGCAACTGGTAGATCTGCTTGAACCAAGGTTTTAAAGTGGTCTATTCATGCTGTGTTTCTATAATGTGTGGGTTATACCAAGTACTGAATCTTTAAATTTTTAGTTCTAGCCAGCTACTTTTGTTTTAATTACAGTCTTTTAGTGCTGGGGTGTAACTTTAAGTGTTAAGAATTGTCTGTGGCTTTTGTCTGGGCTAAAGCCTGTCTTTAACTTAGGGTTACTTGATTTTCTTCTAGTTATCCTTCTGTGATATGGAATCTCCGCAATCTGTGGTGTCACCTTTCAAGAGCTCTGTCTTGTCTAAGGACATGAGGTCAATGGGAAGGAAGCTGTTATGTCTAATGTAGAAGACAACTTCATCGGTGTTCTTGAGGTTTACATACATCAAGCTAGGGACATCCACAACATCTGCATATACCACAAGCAAGATGTTTATGCCAAGATTTGCCTCACTAGCAATCCTGAGAACACGGCATCCACCAAGATCATCAATGGCGGCGGAAGAAACCCTGTGTTTAATGAGAACCTTTCTCTGAACGTCAGAACTGTGGAGTCTTCTCTCAAATGTGAGATATGGATGTTAAGCAGGGTGAAGAACTATCTAGAAGACCAGCTTCTTGGTTTTGCTTTGGTGCCTTTGTCTGAAGTGCTTGTCAAGAATGGTGGGACGCTAGAAAAGGAGTTCTCTCTTTCTTCAACTGACCTGTTTCATTCACCAGCAGGCTTTGTTCACATGTCTCTGGGATACACTGGAGCTTCACCTGATGTTATGGTGGCTCCAGCTGAAGAAGTTGCTCAGAGGGACTCGGAAACTTGTCAGTCTCTGGCCAAAGACTTGGAAAAGATTGAGTTCCCGGACCCAGAAATAGCGAAAGAAGACCACCGGATGGTTTCAGAATACTTTGGCATTCCATGTGAGGAGAGCTTTACTACCTCTTCTGATGCTGCTGAAAGCCATAGCTCTGAAGAAGCAGGTGTTCAGCTTGTAGAGAGCTTCTCAGCATGCAGTGTTGAGTCTGCCCAACCTCATAAAACTGTTGATTCCCCAAAGAGCAGCGTGTCAACAAATGGGGTTTCCTCATCTACTCCTTCAGTGCCTGCAACCTCAGATTCATCTGAGCTTGAACAAGTCTCAGGAACCAAAGAGAAGAAAACTGTGGAACACAAAGATGGTGAGAGTGATGCCTCAAATGGTGTGCCAAATGATTCAGTTTCAAAGCCTGTTGTGACTATGAAGATTGAGCCAGAACCAAAGGTGGTGCAGCAGGACATAGTAGACATGTACATGAAGAGCATGCAGCAAGTCAATGAGTCCCTGGCGAAGATGAAGTTTCCTAATATAGACGTTGAAAATGGACCAACCAGTTCAGGAAACTCGACCTCAGAGCAGAATAGTAGCTCCCGCGTGTTTTATGGGAGTAGAGCTTTCTTCTGACCTTATGTTCAATGAGTAAACTTAGTGAAGTTCTTTAGGTGTTTGCCATGAGATCATTCAATAAAAATATGACATGTAAAAGAACTTTCTGAAATGTCTCAGGTGATACTGATCTTACAAAAGACATGACATGTCATATTTTTATTGGAGAACATATCACGAAGATCTTAAGAATAATACCTGAAGTGTTGTTGCTTAACTGGTTGAAGAAGATACTGGCAGGTGACTACTGATTTAGATTACAGAACCAAACCTGATATGAGTGATAGAAAAACATAATAATGTATTATCTAGTATTCTGTTGTGGTTTCTTCTTTGGTACTTTGAGCTATGTAGACTTGTACATGAAGAGACTGAGTCATTAGCAGAAATGAAGCTTCCTCATTTGGTCATTAAAAGCATAGTTTTCTGCTGAGCTTTTTGGCATAAATGATTAAGAAAATTGCTGACAGGTAACTGTCGAGTTTAGAACCAAAAATGATAATAATAGCATTGAAATATAGTGATGCAAGTATCTTGCAGTGTGGTTTCTGCTTGTGTACTTCAAGATTTAAGGTGATATGGATAAATATTGTACTCACAATCCCAGATGATGCTTCTTCTTCTTTTTTGAATGAGAGAGGTGGTCAGGTAGTTACTAACAGTTTGAGCAGGATTGAACTTGCAATTTCCCATTTTCAGGAAAGTTAGGGGGTGTTTGGAAACCTCAAGAAGCATTTTTTAGAAGTGTTTTCACGCAAATAAGACAAAACTCTTTTCACATACTTACTTCGTATATCGTATAATTACTTTTAAAATTTTAATTTGGTTTCTATCCAAACACTCTTAACTTCTCTATAAGGGGGTGTTTGGGAAACCCAAAACATGGTTTCAGAAGCACTTTTCTGCAAAACGAGATAATCTCCTTCACATATTTACTTCGTATCCTAAAAGCACTTCTGAAACCATGGTTTGGTTCTATCCAAACTAGTGGGAGATAGCAATGCCATTGATATCCCATATGCATCATGATCTTTCTTGTGTCACTACGGTTCTATTTATTGGCCTTGAATCCTAATCAAATTCCACCTAGCCATGCCGGCATGCATTGGTAAAATGTACTCGAGTAAAATCATTGTTTTAAATTCTATGGATGAAACCATGGTAGGAGAGTTATCTCTGTTTATGTATAATCCAATTATAATTGGGTAGTCCTTTTCTTTCATTGGTTTTTTGGGGGAAAAAATCCATGTAGGCATGAGTTAATCATGAGTGATTATTTCATCTCCCTTTCTCATGGAGAATAAAAAAGCTATTGAATTTAATACACCTTCTTCTACAGTTATCTCAAATATAAAAATTAATTATATTTTGAAAGTGTGAAATCATTGCTTCTTGTAACTATAGGAGTAAGACGTGATTTTCAAAAGGGGGAAATACACTTTCAAATATATTGTTGGAGAATCGTTGAAGTAGTGGAACGGTGAGATGAATAGAGAGACACCCAAGACCCCACCATAATTGAACCTTTTTTTTTGGGTACATTTTGGCGTACAATTATTGCCCAACATCTAGGGAATGTAGCATATGATATGCTGTGGGATCCATATACCAAAGAAGATTTTTATTGCTCAGTATCTTTAGGGTTATAGGATACCCTTTTTTTATTTGGGGTAAAAGTTCTTTGGCACCTTTTGTTTTGGTAGTTATGTCTCCATTTTTTGTATATATAATTTTCTACTCGTCTGATTCTTAATATAAGACCTAATTAATTAATTTGAGTATATTAAAATATTAGTTGAATTAATTAATATGATACATTTCTTTTAAAATAACCTAAGCATCTTCCCTAATCTCTTTCTTTCTTTCCTATTTGACTATTGTAGGAAATATTAATAGGGTTAATTTAAAAAAATTAGTAAATAATGAAATAGGTCATATATATTACTAATATTAACTCTCTAATTATGTCTTATATTAAGGATGAGAAGAGTATTATAAAACACACCTTATAGTGACTCTATATATGATTATGTATGGTCTTTTTCTCCCCTTGCCAGCTATGTATGGCCTTAAATAGTAGCTCAGACCTTCAAATGTATGTGTTCATATAGGATTATACATAATAAAAAATAAAAATTCATCTAAAAGGAATTATAGTCTTACAAATAAAAGGTTTGTACCATGAAAAAGAAAAATTAAACAAGCATGGCAACTTTACACCCATTTTTGAAACTTGCATTGAATTGGGGTCATCAATAAAAATATAAAATTTATAACAAATCATTTAGTTCTTTTCTTAATGTAATATATAATGTGATTATGGCGTGAAAAACACATTAAAATAATCAAATGTCATATTGTCCTTTTTTTTTTTTAACTACATGGTCAAATATAGCTAAGCAATTAATATACTTTCTTCAATTCCATCCCATACATGAGAGATACTTATGACATGTTTAAAATTTTAGTACTACTTATATTCTTAAATATAAGGTTTAGTTTATAGTGCACATTGTACTCCAAATTAGATCTCATATTTAGAATTCAAGGTAGTATCATTTTTCATTTTTTTATTAATTATTCGTTAGTATTACCATATTAATTTTCTCTCTCTTTTGCCAATCATTCTCTCTCTTTCATGCACCTCTTGTTCACCCTCCTCCTCTCACTCATTTTTTCCTTCATAAATAAGAATATTCTTGAAAAAAAAAGTTAATTTTTTTATATATATTTATTGTATTCAATCGATTTCAATTAACGTTTTAATATATGTATGCGTGGACATAGGAGACATATATACCTTAAAAGACTGAGTCATTTACCAGAAATGAAGCTTCCTAATTTGGACGTTGAGAGCAGAAACTAAAGAAACATCACATAACAGTATTAGTTCCTTTTGTGTTTATATAAGCAAGGCAAAAGCTTTTATATATATATATATATAATATATTATTTATAAATATATTGAGTCATATATTTTAATATTTATTAATTAAATCAGTTTTCCTTCACTTCTTCAATCTCTATTTTAGCCGTATCACGAGCTTTGCTGGATGTCGATAGTTGCACCCTGTAAATCAAATCATGAGTGATAGCTTTAGCCCCACGCACACATGGTGAGCACTAATGTTTGTTGAGCTTGAATTAGGTTGAAAATACATTATTGTCCTTTACCACTTTCTTTCCTTTTCTTTATTTAGAAAAAAAATTGAAATCTCCTTGTCAAAAGTAATTCTGTTTGAAATATAAGGATTAATCTTTTTGTTAAGCTCAACTCCCATCTTGTTTTTATACTTTCAGATCATATTCAACTCCTATTCATTTTTAAAAAATTTCGAAGTCACATGAAACTAAAAATATGATAATAATTACATCAATTAATAAAATAACAAAAATAATACAATCAATTTATTTACAATAATATAATATAATATTTTAATTTATTTTTTATCTATTATTTACAACAAATAATAGGTTCAAGAGAGGAAGTAATTAAGAAAATATTTACAAAGATATCTTGTATTAAGGATCAGAAAGTATTTTGAATGAGAGAGAGAAGGTGTTCTTGGCTTTATATATTTAAGGTACTTATTTTCAATCAAAAATTATGATTTTCTTAAATAAACATAAAATTCGGAAGAAATAATGGGCGGAAATAAAATTCCATGGTATGAAACGGTGCGTTGAAGTCAGAGAGACCGGATCTGCTGCTTCCTCTTCTCCGGCTGCTAGGGCACTGCATTCTGCGAGCAGCAGAAATCCAGCAACGAGACGGAGCCTAGGCGCCGGTCGAAATTTCACACATCGCTCGCATTCCGCAGTAAGATCTTATCTCTCGCCTGGGTATTGCCTTTCCATTTTATTTTTCCCAACGCAACTATTTTTCTTGGAGGAACTATTCGAATGATGGGTTGGATTACTGTGTTTGGTGACTAATTATTGAACTGTCATGATTTTTGTAAAATTAAAGACCTTGAGCTTTGATTATAAGTTTAATGAGTGAGAAGGCTGCGATAAAATAATTCTACAAAACAATATCTTGCTTTTCATTACTAAACTCACTGGTCATTGATTTTGTTGTAGAAACGAATTCTAGATGCGAGTGTTTTTCCTTCTCTTGCAGGATTCTATGGCGACCATAAGAAGTCTGAAGATTAAGACGAGTACCTGCAAACGCATTGTGAAGGAGCTTCATTCGTATGAGAAAGAAGTTGAGAGAGAAGCTGCCAAAACAGCCGACATGAAGGAGAAAGGAGCTGACATCTATGACCTTAAGCAGCAGGTAAGACTACCTTCCCCCATCCGTCCAGATGCAGTGTGGAGCTCCTCAGTGTTCATGCCGTACCATATTCTTGCAATATTCAGTGAATGGTGTAATTGGTAATCTAATATGAGGCTGAAATATCTGCTTGTCAATGTAACCTTTTCTCTTTGAAATCTAAGTCCTGTAGCCTTTGGCTTCGAACCAGTACCTTTGAAATTAAACTGAAGCACAAATGTTAATATTTTATCCTGAAATTATCAAGTGTTTTCTGAACAAAAGAGGTAGGTCAAGTGTAGCAATTTTGTCACATCAACTGGCACTTGTTACACTGGGAGAAATCCTGTCTTGCTTGGTGTAAGTTCATTCAAAGGCAGCTTCAGCACTGTCTTAATCTCCACTTCTGTATGTTCCTCCCCTCCCCACTTTCTCATATACCAAGGTCTATTCTCTATCAACACATGGACCAAATAAGGGCAACTTCAGCATTGTCTTAATCTGAACTCTTTTTATGATCCTCTCTTCCCCACTTCCTAACAAAAATAAATAACGAAAAAGTGAAAGACGCTTAGAGGCAGAAATTGATATTCTCAGCATCTTGATCTGTGAGATGGAATTCTCAATATTTTACTTGGGCTGTAATAAGAGCTAAGTAAGCATGATAGGGACTGTGTCTTTGCAATTGCATTATGCTTGAATTGGAGCATCACTTTTTTTAAAAAAATAAATAAATAGGATATTAAATTATTAATCTTTGAGTGTGCCTTTCATATGCTTCCCTTGTAAATTAGTTGTATCTTTGTTGATATCATTTGAACAGGAAAATGTACTGGCTGAATCGAGGATGATGATACCTGACTGCCGCAATCGCCGCGCTAGAGGCTGCACTAGCAGACTTAAAAGGAATAGTGGTACTCTATTCTTGCTTTTCTTATGTCTTAGTTTTCTATGTTGTCTGATGTCATGTCATAAAATTTTCTACAAAATCAATACTTTGAAGTCTGAACTTTTGATGACTTGGCATTATTAACAAATCAGTTAGCTGACCCTACAACTTTGATTAGAGAGTATTACCCCTTTTTGTGATTTATATGATTATAAGCACGCTATTGGTATAGAAATAGAAATATGGCTAGATTACCGCTGATTCTAGGGATAGTTACATATGAAAACGTTGACAATGAGGGCAACCAGCAACGAATCATATTCCGTTGAAGAATGCTAAAACATAATCATTTTCGTGACTTTGCCCTTCTCAAGTTTTACATAAACAAAGCATATTGTGTTTTAGTATGCTAAACCATAAACCTGTTTGTCTTATCGAATCTCTCCCTGCTTTAAGTATAACAATACCGGGAGTTGAGTCTGGGATGTGCGGGAAAATGGACTCTTGTCCGGTGCCACTATTTTATTTTAGAAGTTTGCTTCAATTTCAGGCGGAGATGGAGGAGTCAAACGAGAAGGAAGGCCCTGAAATTGATGAAATTGATGAAGCTCGTAGCACCATCGCTGATGTTGAAAAATTATTTGAAACAACTGAAGCTTAGCAGGGCTGTTTCGTTGATGCCTTCAATGCAAGATATCAGACCGCGTGTTATATAGTCTTCAGGCCAAACATCCGCCATACCTAGTGGCTTATGATCGAGGGAAAACTTTGCTTATGAGTTTGAAACTTGGATGATTCCGTCTTGTCAATTATTGTTTGTTACAATGTGATATCGATCTGAGTGTTCTAGCCTGAAAGCAGCTTATTACAACCGCTACTTAATCATTGTCAAATTTTTCCAATTTTATATGCATAACACATCTTGCTTGTTGCATAACGTGGATCTCTTGCACTGAGTACGCTTTTGTTCTGGATTGTATATGTCAGATTTGGTAGCTTAGTTTAATCTCCCGCCTTTCTCTCCCCGAAGCCTGTGGAGAGACTTGGACATTTCTTGTTTAATATCAGTCTGTTACGGTTCAGCTGGTACGTACAGGCACTACTTTTGAGCCAATTTGTGCATTAATTGGACGCGTCGTTTTTTTATAAAAACAAATATTGGTTAAGGATATCTTGGACGTTTTTGTGACAATTAAAAAACATTTTCAATGGGCCAAATCCCAAAAATTACACTGCAAAATCCTTTGATTTTTCTGAGAACCCAAGTACCTTCCTTACTGAGTTAACATCACTGATTTCAATAAGATTCCCATCCCTTATCCTTGTCTAAGAGTATATGTGGGAGTTGAAAGGAAACGACTTGGGAAAAGAAAACAAAATGCATAACAAGATAATTGAACAGGAAATTTATTATTACTGGTAAGTTCCACCTCCTTGGCCAGAGGCACTGCTATGTATTTTGGTTTTTTTGGGGGGGGGGGGGTCACAATTCTCAGGATCCATCCCCCAAGTTAAGGTCTCCCCTGAAAGGAAAAGCTCTCAATATAACCCCTCTTTCCCTTACGTTATCTTCCATCCAAACGAACAGTTTATTAAACATTCTACAATTGAGCTTTTTCATGAAAGAAATTATTTTATGCTTAAAAATAGAAGGTAAAAGACATTCCCTATCTAGATGCTTTCCAATGCGGTTTCTTTCCTTGGGTCATTGCAAGAGATGTTATAGAACTCAGCAAGGTAAGCCAAAGCCTGTGAGTTGCTTTCACAAACCTTCCACAGGGATGCAACCTCTCCTTTGTAGACAGTGCCCCAATCCTCACAAGAATCCAGAAAGTCAACAGCTTCGTGAATAGAACGAATCGTAGTTCATCAAGACGAAGGGAATGGGAAGCTTTGATCCAATCCGTTCAAGCTGTATTAACCCCATAATCTCAACATCTCATCTAGAGTGCCAACACCACCAGGAAGAGCAACAAGGCAGTCTTATCAGATGAGTTGTTCCTCACTGCAGCATCCACCAGTCCATGTTTCCTTGCTGAGAGAAAACCTGAAAAAGTAAAATCAGACTAAAATCTATGGAAATTTGGCATAGATGTGGGACAAGACTATATGTCTTTTGTCAATGCATGAATCAGTTTTTAAATGATAGAAGGAAGTTGGGAATATCTAGGAGCAAGATCAAAGCAAAATGTCTTTTCTTCAAAAAAAAAACCCTTACTACGAAAATTTCATCCAACATTATACTATTTCTAGATATATCATTTTTAAGGCAATTTAACAATAAAAAGTACCTTTCTGAAAGATTAGCTAAGCATTCGGGGTATTGCTAGAGGTATTCACCCAAAATGCCTTTTTGTTATGGCACTTTTGAGAAGGACAAAACACTTTGATGTATTTGCAAGTGTTTGTAACAAGTTAGTCAATAAGAAATAGAAAAATTCATATTATGTCCAGCTCAACATCACGTGAATACATGTTTTTCAAATCTTTCTTCCACGTGTTACAATTTTAGTGAAGAACCTAATGGCAAGTTCTTAAGGAACTGTACCCAAGTTTCATTGTTTGAGAAAAGTTTTATTGAAAGCACTGCCAAACTAGGACTAAGCAATCAAGGAATGGTGGTAAGTTGCCTGCAAGTGAAGTAGGTTTCGGAAGGTAAATAAGGATGGACATTGGAGCTTGTCGACTCCCCTGGCTCCCTTCCAATCTTGAGTCCACCGACTGGTTTTCCTGCTTGCATAGCACCTTGAGTGACAGCATCCATTAGCCCTGGTCCAGCTCCAGACCATGAAGTGCAGTCTAAAAGATTTGCTATCTGTGAAGACATGTATGTAAACAAGACTCATAGCAACAGCTGCTGGAGATCCAGTCACTATGATTATTGTACTTTTAGAGACAGTAAGAATGTTGTTTACGAAAAAAAAGAATAAGGCCTTATATCTTTTATAGTCTTCATGCTTATATCACCACAAACAAGCGTGCAAGAGAACAGGAAAGAAGCTCAAATTTGATACTAAAATCATGCAGTCGTACATCAGAGAGAGTGATACAAAAGAATGGAAACTATATGTTTGATTCGTTTTCTCTCATTACACTCACTCTTTCCTTTGTTTTATCTCTTTCCGACTTTTTGTGACTGCAGAGGATTCTTATTGAAGCTCAGATGGGATCCTCTATCGAACCCTATAAAGTCTCTAAAAAAGAAACAAAGGCCAATCCTATTAAATTTCTAATCCCCTCAAATTGGAAGGAAGCTATAGGAAGAATATTGCCTCTTTAGCCAGCTCTTGTGCTCGCATGTAATGTGAATGACTGGGCCCCCATCCTTGAAGAACCCAGATACACAACTCCTCTCCCTTGTCTGTTTATGAGTTCATAACATCGTTTGATCTCCTCTTTAACCTTTCAAATTCCAAGACCAGAGTGAGTGTCAATTTTCTGGATTTTCAGTTTAACCGCAAATTCCACAAATTCTTGATATAAATAGAGAAGAAGGCACATGCTGGCCATTAGTGGAACATCCATGAGCATTATCATAAAATACTTTTCTGGAGATTCTACAACATCGTTCCAGTCCCAACCACATCTATACACACAGTCATGCAATACGTTTCATCATAAACAGTTCCATCATAGTTTACTGATTGTCTGGCTCAAATATGATTATTCAAGACCATTTAACCATGATATTAAAAGGCACCATGTGGAAATAGAACTAAAAATGAGAAAAGATGTCAGAATCCGAACACGAACCAGCAGCAAATTAGTAGGTGCTAGGCATAAACTACAATGAACCCATTATTATATTTGGTCCATAATTGTGTTTACATTGAAGAACATGATACTGCCATTCTTGTCCTCATATATGTCATTATTTTGCATAAGAATATTAGTATTATTGTAGCATTCAGACCCAATATGAGCAGGTGATAAGTGTCAAGCAGTCATAAGCAAACTCACTCATAATTACCTCCTTTTGGTGTCTCAGACTCCCTGTAACTTCCCCCTCCCTAGACCTAAAGCCCAGAAAAACAAAATGAAGATCTAAGCAATGGCATGCGATTGCAAAATGTTACCCAATAGAACACTCCTCGTTGATTTACATATAAACAGTGAGCAAATAAGGAAAAAACATATTAACTAAAAATTTTTCCTTGGATTATCAGAGTCTATTTATTTTTGGTCTCCAAAAATTACTCAATGGGCTACAGGTAGCACACATGGAAACACATCAGACTGACCCACTGTAAGGACTAACAAGTAACGATTTTGTTGTTTACTGGCTCACGCCATTCACCCACCAGTTTTCTGGACTGGAAGCAAAATATGTCTAACAACCCAATAATCAAATTGCTGATTTAGACGAAAAATAATTAACTGAAGTATATCCCACAGTCTATTACGATGTGTAGCTACTTCTAGAGCAGAGAGAAATAGGTTGTTCACCCTTAACAAAACAGTACATGAAAATATATCCGCAAAAGCAATGCTACAACAGAAACATTTGAGTCAAGGAAGTGGATATTACAGTTCACCTCATCTGGGCTTTTCCTTCATCAAATTCAATTGACTCTTGTTTACTCAGAGAAACCCCCACTTGAATAAGCCTCCGCTTGGGAACTTGAAAATAAGAGTTTCTGCCCGGTTGTACTGAAAGACTGAACTTGATTCGTCTTTGATGAAATCGAGAGCCTCCCCACCACAACATGAGAACCTAACGAACCCCATGTTGAAAATCCCATCATGAAGGAGCCTACAAGCTTCCAAGAAGGGTTACTAATTACTATGATTCCGCCAAAGGTTTCAGACTT
>NW_021637419.1:0-35926 GCF_004799145.2 Neltuma alba
AGGAGGATTTTAAGTGGTTTCGTTAAGAAACGTTGCGCTTTTGCTTTCCCTGTTTCCCTCCCTCGGATTCTGGCTGTACTGTTTCTGCGTCGAAAAAGTTGATAGGTGGCGGTGGTAGCTTTATTGAAATCTGATCAAAATTTGGCTCCATTCGCTGATTTAATTTGTTCTTCTAGTTCTTTTATCTTGGTCGGTTTTGGGGTATTCTAGCAGTTCATCTGAATTTTTCACTTTGGGGCCTGCTTGAGAATCTTTCATACCGCCTAAGAGATTTGTGTGCTTTGGCTCTTCAATTTGCATTTGTCCGCTTGTACAAACATTGTGGAGGATTTCTATTTAAACCTTCTCATTTCTCTCACCTGTAGAAGTAGATTGAGTGTTACATTTCTTTTGATATTATTTCACCTGCAACTGGTAGATCTGCTTGAACCAAGGTTTTAAAGTGGTCTATTCATGCTGTTTCTATAATGTGTGGGTTATACCAAGTACTGAATCTTTAAATTTTTAGTTCTAGCCAGCTACTTTTGTTTTAATTACAGTCTTTTAGTGCTGGTGTGTAACTGTAAGTGTTAAGAATTGTCTGTGGCTTTTGTCTGGGCTAAAGCCTGTCTTTAACTTAGGGTTACTTGATTTTCTTCTAGTTATCCTTCTGTGATATGGAATCTCCGCAATCTGTGGTGTCACCTTTCAAGAGCTCTGTCTTGTCTAAGGACATTGAGGTCAATGGGAAGGAAGCTGTTATGTCTAATGTAGAAGACAACTTCATCGGTGTTCTTGAGGTTTACATACATCAAGCTAGGGACATCCACAACATCTGCATATACCACAAGCAAGATGTTTATGCCAAGATTTGCCTCACTAGCAATCCTGAGAACACGGCATCCACCAAGATCATCAATGGCGGCGGAAGAAACCCTGTGTTTAATGAGAACCTTTCTCTGAACGTCAGAGCTGTGGAGTCTTCTCTCAAATGTGAGATATGGATGTTAAGCAGGGTGAAGAACTATCTAGAAGACCAGCTTCTTGGTTTTGCTTTGGTGCCTTTGTCTGAAGTGCTTGTCAAGAATGGTGGGACGCTAGAAAAGGAGTTCGCTCTTTCTTCAACTGATCTGTTTTCATTCACCAGCAGGCTTTGTTCACATGTCTCTGGATACACTGGAGCTTCACCTGATGTTATGGTGGCTCCAGCTGAAGAAGTTGCTCAGAGGGACTCGGAAACTTGTCAGTCTCTGGCCAAAGACTTGGAAAAGATTGAGTTCCCGGACCCAGAAATAGCGAAAGAAGACCACCGGATGGTTTCAGAATACTTTGGCATTCCATGTGAGGAGAGCTTTACTACCTCTTCTGATGCTGCTGAAAGCCATAGCTCTGAAGAAGCAGGTGTTCAGCTTGTAGAGAGCTTCTCAGCATGCAGTGTTGAGTCTGCCCAACCTCATAAAACTGTTGATTCCCCAAAGAGCAGCGTGTCAACAAATGGGGTTCCTCATCTACTCCTTCAGTGCCTGCAACCTCAGATTCATCTGAGCTTGAACAAGTCTCAGGAACCAAAGAGAAGAAAACTGTGGAACACAAAGATGGTGAGAGTGATGCCTCAAATGGTGTGCCAAATGATTCAGTTTCAAAGCCTGTTGTGACTATGAAGATTGAGCCAGAACCAAAGGTGGTGCAGCAGGACATAGTAGACATGTACATGAAGAGCATGCAGCAAGTCAATGAGTCCCTGGCGAAGATGAAGTTTCCTAATATAGACGTTGAAAATGGACCAACCAGTTCAGGAAACTCGACCTCAGAGCAGAATAGTAGCTCCCGCGTTTTTATGGGAGTAGAGCTTTCTTCTGAGCTTATGTTCAATGAGTAAACTTAGTGAAGTTCTTTAGGTGTTTGCCATGAGATCATTCAATAAAAATATGACATGTAAAAGAACTTTCTGAAATGTCTCAGGTAATACTGATCTTACAAAAGACATGACATGTCATATTTTATTGGAGAACATATCACAAAGATCTTAAGAATAATACCTGAAGTGTTGTTGCTTAACTGGTTGAAGAAGATACTGGCAGGTGACTAATGATTTAGATTACAGAACCAAACCTGATATGAGTGATAGAAAAACATAATAATGTATTATCTAGTATTCTGTTGTGGTTTCTTCTTTGGTACTTTGAGCTATGTAGACTTGTACATGAAGAGACTGAGTCATTAGCAGAAATGAAGCTTCCTAATTTCGTCATTAAAAGCATAGTTTTCTGCTGAGCTTTTTGGCATAAATGATTAAGAAAATTGCTGACAGGTAACTGTCGAGTTTAGAACCAAAAATGATGATAATAGCATTGAAATATAGTGATGCAAGTATCTTGCAGTGTGGTTTCTGCCTGTGTACTTCAAGATTTAAGGTGATATGGATAAATATTGTACTCACCAATCCCGATGATGCTTCTTCTTTGTTTGAATGAGAGAGGTAGTCAGGTAGTTACAAACAGTTGAGCAGGATTGAACTTGCAATTTCCCATTTACAGGAAAGCTAGGGGGTGTTTGGAAACCTCAAGAAGCATTTTTTAGAAGTGTTTTCACGCAAATAAGACAAAACTCTTTTCACATACTTACTTCGTATATCGTATAATTACTTTTAAAATTTTAATTTGGTTTCTATCCAAACACTTTAACTTCTCTATAAGGGGGTGTTTGGGAAACCCAAAACCATGGTTTCAGAAGCACTTTTCTGCAAAACGAGATAATCTCTTCACATATTTACTTCGTAATCCGTAAAAGCACTCTGAAAACATGGTTTGGTTCTATCCAAACACCCCTAAGTGGGAGATAGCAATGCCATTGATATCCCATATGCATCATGCTTTCTTGTGTCACTACGGTTCTATTTATTGGCCTTGAATTTCTAATCAAATTCCACCTAGCCATGCCGGCATGCATTGGTAAAATGTACTCGAGTAAAATCATTGTTTTAAATTCTATGGATGAAACCATGCTAGGAGAGTTATCTCTGTTTATGTATAATCCAATTATAATTTGGATAGTCCT
Source organism: Neltuma alba (assembly GCF_004799145.2). Taxonomy (NCBI): domain Eukaryota; kingdom Viridiplantae; phylum Streptophyta; class Magnoliopsida; order Fabales; family Fabaceae; genus Neltuma; species Neltuma alba. The sequence continues at coordinate 3,037 of NW_021637419.1, forward strand.
TTTCTTTCATTGGTTTTTTCGGGGGAAAAAATCCATGTAGGCATGAGTTAATCATGAGTGATTATTTGATATCCCTTTCTCATGGAGAATAAAAAAAGCTAATTGAATTTAATACACCTTCCTCTACAGTTATCTCAAATATAAAAATAATTATATTTTGGAAGTGTGAAATCATTGCTTCTTGTAACTATAGGAGCAGGACGTGATTTTCAAAAGGGGAAAATACACTTTCAAATATGTTGTTGGAGAATCGTTGAAGTAGTGGAACGGTGAGATGAATAGAGAGACACCCAAGACCCCACCATAATTGAACCTTTTTTTTTTGGGTACACTTTTGGCGTACAATTATTGCCCAACATCTAGGGAATGTAGCATATGATATGCTGTGGGATCCATATACCAAAGAAGATTTTTATTGCTTCAGTATCTTTAGGGTTATAGGATACCCTTTTTTTATTTGGGGTAAAAGTTCTTTGGCACTTTTGTTTTGGTAGTTATGTTATTCTTTTTTTTGTATATATAATCTTCTACTCGTCTGATTCTTAATATAAGACCTAATTAATTAATTTGAGTATATTAAGGATATTAGTTGAATTAATTAATATGATACATTTCTTTTAAAATAACCTAAGCATCTTCCCTAATCTCTTTCTTTCTTTCCTATTTGACTATTGTTAGGGAATATTAATAGGGTTAATTTAAAAAAATTAGTAAATAAATGAAATAGGTCATATATATTACTAATATTAACTCTCTAATTATGTCTTGTATTAAGGATGAGAAGAGTATTATAAAACACACCTTATAGTGACTCTATATATGATTATGTATGGTCTTTTTCTCCCCTTGCCAGCTATGTATGGCCTTAAATAGTAGCTCAGACCTTCAAATGTATGTGTTCATATAGGATTATACATAATAAAAAATAAAAATTCATCTAAAAGGAATTATAGTCTTACAAATAAAAGGTTTGTATCATGAAAAAGAAAAATTAAACAAGCATGGCAACTTTACACCCATTTTTGAAACTTGCATTGAATTGGGGTCATCAATAAAAATATAAAATTTATAACAAATCATTTAGTTCTTCTCTTAATGTAATATATAATGTGATTATGGCGTGAAAAACACATTAAAATAATCAAATGTCATATTGTCTTTTTTTTTTTTAACTACAATGGTCAAAATATAGCTAATCAACTAATATACTTTCTTCAATTCCATCCCATACATGAGAGATACTTATGACATGTTTAAAATTTTTAGTACTACTTATATTCTTAAATATAAGTTTAGTTTATAGTGCACATTGTACCAAATTAGATCTCATATTTAGAACTCAAGGTAGTATCATTTTTCATTTTTTTATTATTAATTATTGGTTAGTATTACCATATTAATTTTCTCTCTTTTTGCCAATCATTCTCTCTCTTTCATGCACCTCTTGTTTACCCTCCTCCTCTCACTCATTTTTTCCTTCATAAATAAGAATATTCTTGAAAAAAAATTTAATTTTTTTTATATATTTATTGTATTCAATCGATTTCAATTAACGTTTTAATATATGTATGCGTGGACATAGGAGACATATATACCTTAAAAGACTGAGTCATTTACCAGAAATGAAGCTTCCTAATTTGGACGTTGAGAGCAGAAACTAAAGAAACATCACATAACAGTACTAGTTCCTTTGTGTTTATATAAGCAAAGGCAAAAGCTTTTAATATATATATATATATATATATTATTTATAAATATTGAGTCATATATTTTAATATTTATTAATTAAATCAGTTTTCCTTCACTTCTTCAATCTCTATTTTAGCCGTACCACGAGCTTTGCTGGATGTCCATAGTTGCACCCTGTAAATCAAATCATGAGTGATAGCTTTAGCCCCACGCACACATGGTGAGCACTAATGTTTGTTGAGCTTGAATTAGGTTGAAAATACATTATTGTCCTTTACCACTTTCTTTCCTTTTCTTTATTTAGAAAAAAAATTGAAATCTCCTTGTCAAAAGTAATTCTGTTTGAAATATAAGGATTAATCTTTTGTTAAGCTCAACTCCCATCTTGTTTTTGTACTTTCAGATCATATTCAACTCCCATTCATTTTAAAAAATTTCGAAGTCAATGAAACTAAAAATATGATAATAATTACATCAATAATAAAATAACAAAAATAATACAATCAATTTATTTACAATAATATAATATAATATTTTAATTTATTTTTTATCTATTTTTACAACAAATAATAGGTTCAAGAGAGGAAGTAATTAAGAAAATATTTACAAAGATATCTTGTATTAAGGATCAGAAAAGTATTTTGAATGAGAGAGAGAAGGTGTTCTTGGCTTTATATATGTAAGGTACTTATAATTATTTTTTGGCCAAAAATTTAAGGTACTTATTTTCAATCAAATTAAAACATATGATTTTCTTAAATAAACATAAAATTCGGAAGAAATAATAGGCGGAAATAAAATTCCATGGTATGAAACGGTGCGTTGAAGTCAGAGAGACCGGATCTGCTGCTTCCTCTTCTCCGGCTGCTAGGGCACTGCATTCTGCAAGCAGCAGAAATCCAGCAACGAGACGGAGCCTAGGCACCGGTCGAAATTTCACATATCGCTCGCATTCTGCAGTAAGATCTTATCTCTCGCCTGCGTATTGCCTTTCCATTTTATTTTTCCCAACGCGACTTTTTTACTTGGAGGAACTATTCGAATGATGGGTTGGATTACTGTGTTTGGTGACTGATTATTGAACTGTCATGATTTTTGTAAAATTAAAGACCTTGAGCTTTGATTATAAGTTTAATGAGTGAGAAGACTGCGATAAAATAATTCTACAAAACAATGTATCTTGCTTTTCATTACTGAACTCACCGGTCATTGATTTTGTTGTAGAAACGAATTCTAGATGCAAGTGTTTTTCCTTCCTCTTGCAGGATTCTATGGCGACCATAAGAAGTCTGAAGATTAAGACGAGTACCTGCAAACGCATTGTGAAGGAGCTTCATTCGTATGAGAAAGAAGTTGAGAGAGAAGCTGCCAAAACAGCCGACATGAAGGAGAAAGGAGCTGACATCTATGACCTTAAGCAGCAGGTAAGACTATACCTTCCCCCATCCGTCCAGATGCAATTTGGAGCTACTCAGTGTTCATGCCGTACCATATTCTTGCAATATTCAGTGAATGGTGTAGTTGGTAATCTAATATGAGGCTGAAATATCTGCTTGTCAATGTAACCTTTTCTCTTTGAAATCTAAGTCCTGTAGCCTTTCGCCTCGAGCCAGTACCTTTGAAATTAAACTGAAGCACAAAATGTTAATATTTTATCCTGAAATTATCAAGTGTTTTCTGAACAAAAGAGGTAGGTCAAGTGTAGCAATTTTGTCACATCAACTGGCACTTGTTACACTGGGAGAAATCCTGTCTTGCTTGGTGTAAGTTCATTCAAAGGCAGCTTCAGCACTGTCTTAATCTCCACTTCTGTATGTTCCTCCCCTCCCCACTTTCTCATATACCAAGGTCTATTCTCTATCAACTCATGGACCAAATAAGGGCAACTTCAGCATTGTCTTAATCTGAACTCTTTTTATGATCCTCTCTTCCTCACTTCCTAACAAAAATAGATAACGAAAAAGTGAAAGACGCTTAGAGGCAGAAATTGATATTCTCAGCATCTTGATCTGTGAGATGGAATTCTCAATATTTTACTTGGGCTGTAATAAGAGCTAAGTAAGCATGATAGCGACTGTGTCTTTGCAATTGCATTATGCTTGAATTGGAGCATCACTTTTTTTAATAAATAAATAGGATATTAAATTATTAATCTTTGAGTATGCCTTTCATATGCTTCCCTTGTAAATTAGTTGTATCTTTTGTTGATATCATTTGAACAGGAAAATGTACTGGCTGAATCGAGGATGATGATACCTGACTGCCGCAATCGCCTAGAGGCTGCACTAGCAGACTTAAAAGGAATAGTGGTACTCTATTCTTGCTTTTCTTATGTCTTAGTTTTCTATGTTGTCTGATGTCATGTCATAAAATTTTCTACAAAATCAATACTTTGAAGTCTGAACTTTTGATGACTTGGCATTATTAACAAATCAGTTAGCTGACCCTACAACTTTGATTGGAGAGTATTACCCCTTTGTTGATTTTATATGATTATAAGCACGCTATTGGTATAGAAATATGGCTAGATTACCGCTGATTCTAGGGATAGTTACATATGAAAACGTTGACAACTTGAGGGCAACCAGCAACGAATCATATTCCGTTGAAGAATGCTAAAACATAATCATTTTCGTGACTTTGCCCTTCTCAAGTTTTACATAAACAAAGCATATTGTGTTTTAGTATGCTAAACCATAAACCTGTTTGTCTTATCGAATCTCTCCCTGCTTTAAGTATAACAATACCAGGAGTTGAGTCTGGGATGTGCGGGAAAATGGACTCTTGTCCGGTGCCACTATTTTAGTTTAGAATGTTTGCTTCAATTTCAGGCGGAGATGGAGGAGTCAAACGAGAAGGAAGGCCCTGAAATTGATGAAGCTCGTAGCACCATCGCTGATGTTGAAAAATTATTTGAAACAACTGAAGCTTAGCAGGGCTGTTTCGTTGATGCCTTCAATGCAAGATATCAGACCGTGTTATATAGTCTTCAGGCCAAACATCCGCCATACCTAGTGGCTTCATGATCGAGGGAAAACTTTGCTTATGAGTTGTGAAACTTGGATGATTCCGTCTTGTCAATTATTGTTTGTTACAATGTGATATCGATCTGAGTGTTCTAGCCTGAAGCAGCTTATTACAACCGCTACTTAAGCTTGTCAAGTTTTTCCAATTTTATATGCATAACACATCTTGCTTGTTGCATAACGTGGATCTCTTGCACTGAGTACGCTTTTGTTCTGGATTGTATATGTCAGATTTTGGTAGCTTAGTTTAATCTCCCGCCTTTCTCTCCCCGAAGCCTGTGGAGAAGACTTGGACATTTCTTGTTTAATATCAGTCTGTTACGGTTCAGCTGGTACGTACAGGCACTACTTTTGAGCCAATTTGTGCATTAATTGGACGCGTCGTTTTTTTATAAAAACAAATATTGGTTAAGGATATCTTGGACGTTTTTGTGACAATTTAAAAAACAATTTTCAATGGGCCAAATCCCAAAAATTACACTGCAAAATCCTTTGATTTTTCTGAGAACCCAAGTACCTTCCTTACTGAGTTAACATCACTGATTTCAATAAGATTCCCATCCCTTATCCTTGTCTAAGAGTATATGTGGGAGTTGAAAGGAAACGACTTGGAAAGAAAACAACATGCATAACAAGATAATTGAACAGGAAATTTATTATTTACTGGTAAGTTCCACCTCCTTGGCCAGAGGCACTGCTATGTATTTTGGTTTTTTTGGGGGGGTGGGGGGTCACAATTCTCAGGATCCATCCCCCAAGTTAAGGTCTCCCCTGAAAGGAAAAGCTCTCAATATAACCCCTCTTTCCCTTACGTTATCTTCCATCCAAACGAACAGTTTATTAAACATTCTACAATTGAGCTTTTTCATGAAAGAAATTATTTTATGCTTAAAAATAGAAGGTAAAAGACATTCCCTATCTAGATGCTTTCCAATGCGGTTTCTTTCTTCCTTGGGTCATTGCAAGAGATGTTATAGAACTCAGCAAGGTAAGCCAAAGCCTGTGAGTTGCTTTCACAAACCTTCCACAGGGATGCAACCTCTCCTTTGTAGACAGTGCCCCAATCCTCACAAGAATCCAGAAAGTCAAGCAGCTTCGAATAGAACGAATCGTAGTTCATCAAGACGAAGGGAATGGGAAGCTTTGATCCAATCCGTTCAAGCTGTATTAACCCCATAATCTCAAACATCTCATCTAGAGTGCCAACACCACCAGGAAGAGCAACAACGGCAGTCTTATCAGATGAGTTGTTCCTCACTGCAGCATCCACCAGTCCATGTTTCCTTGCTGAGAAAAACCTGAAAAAGTAAAATCAGACTAAAATCTATGGAAATTTGGCATAGATGTGGACAAGACTAATATGTCTTTTGTCAATGCATGAATCAGTTTTTAAATGATAGAAGGAAGTTGGGAATATCTAGGAGCAAGATCAAAGCAAAATGTCTTTTTCTTCAAAAAAAAAAACCCTTACTCCGAAAATTTCATCCAACATTATACTATTTCTAGATATATCATTTTTTAAGGCAATTTAACAATAAAAGTACCTTTCTGAAAGATTAGCTAAGCATTCGGGGTATTGCTAGAGGTATTCACCCAAAATGCCTTTTTGTTATGGCACTTTTTGAGAAGGACAAAACACTTTGATGTATTTTGCAAGTGTTTGTAACAAGTTAGTCAATAAGAAATAGACAAATTCATATTATTTCCAGCTCAACATCACGTGAATACATGTTTTTCAAATCTTTCTTCCACGTGTTACAATTTTAGTGAAGAACCTAATGGCAAGTTCTTAAGGAACTGTACCCAAGTTTCATTGTTTGAGAAAATGTTTTATTGAAAGCACTGCCAAACTAGGACTAAGCAATCAAGGAATGGTGGTAAGTTGCCTGCAAGTGAAGTAGGTTTCGGAAGGTAAATAAGGATGGACATTGGAGCTTGTCGACTCCCCTGGCTCCCTTCCAATCTTGAGTCCACCGACTGGTTTTCCTGCTTGCATAGCACCTTGAGTGACAGCATCCATTAGCCCTGGTCCAGCTCCAGACCATGAAGTGCAGTCTAAAAGATTTGCTATCTGTGAAGACATGTATGTAAACAAGACTCATAGCAACAGCTGCTGGAGATCCAGTCACTATGATTATTGTACTTTTAGAGACAGTAAGAATGTTGTTTACGAAAAAAAGAATAAGGCCTTATATCTTTTATAGTCTTCATGCTTATATCACCACAAACAAGCGTGCAAGAGAACAGGAAAGAAGCTCAAATTTGATACTCTAAAATCATGCAGTCGTACATTCAGAGAGAGTGATACAAAAGAATGGAAACTATATGTTTGATTCGTTTTCTCTCATTACACTCACTCTTTCCTTTGTTTTTATCTCTTTCCGACTTTTTGTGACTGCAGAGGATTCTTATTGAAGCTCAGATGGGATCCTCTATCGAACCCTATAAAGTCTCCTAAAAAAGACAACAAAGGCCAATCCTATTAAATTTTCTAATCCCCTCAAATTGGAAGGAAGCTATAGGAAGAATATACTTGCCTCTTTAGCCAGCTCTTGTGCTCGCATGTAATGTGAATGACTGGGCCCCATCCTTGAAGAACCCAGATACACAACTCCTCTCCCTTGTCTGTTTATGAGTTCATAACATCGTTTGATCTCCTCTTTAACCTTTCAAATTCCAAGACCAGAGTGAGTGTCAATTTTCTGGATTTTCAGTTTAACCGCAAATTTCCACAAATTCTTGATATAAATAGAGAAGAAGGCACATGCTGGCCATTAGTGGAACATCCATGAGCATTATCATAAAATACTTTTCTGGAGATTCTACAACATCGTTCCAGTCTCCAACCACATCTATACACACAGTCATGCAATACGTTTCATCATAAACAGTTCCATCATAGTTTACTGATTGTCTGGCTCAAATATGATTATTCAAGACCATTTAACCATGATATTAAAAGGCACCATGTGGAATAATAGAACTAAAAATGAGAAAAGATGTCAGAATCCGAACACGAACCAGCAGCAAATTAGTAGGTGCTAGGCATAAACTACAATGAACCCATTATTATATTTGGTCCATAATTGTGTTTACATTGAAGAACATGATACTGCCATTCTTGTCCTCATATTATGTCATTATTTTGCATAAGAATATTAGTATTATTGTAGCATTCAGACCCAATATGAGCAGGTGATAAGTGTCAAGCAGTCATAAGCAAACTCACTCATAATTACCTCCTTTTGGTGTCTCAGACTCCCTGTAACTTCCCCCTCCCTAGACCTAAAGCCCAGAACAACAAAATGAAGATCCTAAGCAATGGCATGCGATTGCAAAATGTTACCCAATAGAACACTTCCTCGTTGATTTACATATTAAACAGTGAGCAAATAAGGAAAAAACATATTAACTAAAAATTTTTCCTTGGATTATCAGAGTCTATTTATTTTTGGTCTCCAAAAATTACTCAATGGGCTACAGGTAGCACACATGGAAACACATCAGACTGACCCACTGTAAGGACTAACAAGTAAAGATTTTGTTGTTTACTGGCTCACGCCATTCACCCACCAGTTTTCTGGACTGGAAGCAAAATATGTCTAACAACCCAATAATCAAATTGCTGATTTAGACGAAAAATAATTAACTGAAGTATATCCCACAGTCTATTACGATGTAGCTACTTCTAGAGCAGAGAAATAGGTTGTTCACCCTTAACAAAACAGTACATGAAAATATATCAGCAAAAGCAATGCTACAACAGTAACATTTGAGTCAAGGAAGTGGATATTACAGTTCACCTCATCTGGGCTTTTCCTCTCATCAAATTCAATTGACTCTTGTTTACTCAGAGAAACCCCCACTTGAATAAGCCTCCGCTTTGGGAACTTGAAATTAAGAGTGTTCTGCCCTGTTGTACTGAAAGACTGAAACTTGATTCGTCTTTGATGAAATCGAGAGCCTCCCACCACAACATGAGAACCTAACGAACCCCATGTTGAAAATCCCATCATGAAGGAGCCTACAAGCTTCCAAGAAGGGTTACTAATTACTATGATTCCGCCAAAAGGTTTCAGACTTCTAGTCATCTGGGAAAACAGAGAAGAAAAGCTGGCTTTGTTTTCTCACTTTATCTATTTGGACCCTTAACCATGGGCTTAGGCTCGATGCACCGTGACGGACTTTTGGGCCGCATTTTTATTTTGGTTTGGAATTTGTAATGAGCATAACAGCATCCAATAAAGTTAGGTCTAGTATAAGGAGTTGGTCTCTCATAACGTGACGAATTAAGATTTGAATCCCTATCGAGAGAGTGCTCACATTTAGTGCTTGACAATACCTCGAGTGGGATTGCTTCTAATAGAAAGATACGTATATTTTAGTAGTAGTAGTAGTAGTAGTAGTAGTAATAATAATAATAATAATAATAATAATAATAAGCATAAGCATAACAGCACATACGGTTTGATCATATGAAACATCGGATTCTCAGACCTCTTGGATTCCCCTACTGATCAATTTGCCAAGCATTAAGATGAGGATTGACTGAAATAATCATAGTAGCGGAAAAAGCAGATAAAGACGATGGCTTGACTTTGCGAGGGACAAAATGTGCATCGAAATTCATTTACAGAAATGTGTCTAAATCACAATTCTTAGGGATAGGGTGATATTTACCCAGTAGTCTAATCACTCAAGCATAACCATTCCAGCAGTTCTTAAACACGGAAAATTGTTTCTGCAAGCCAAACAGAACAAAATAGTGATAAGATTCCTAATGTATTTTTTTTAAAGTATGTCTAATATCTTAACATATTCTGTGATGTATTTATTATTTTAAAATATTTTTTCAAGTGTGTCCAATGTCTTAAATGTTTTAGGATGTAATTTTACTCATTAATTATTAAAATGCTGAATATACTTGAAAAAATATTTGAAAATACTGCATCTAAAATAATTTAGGTGTTTAATGATGTACTTAAAAAAATATTTCAAAATGTTGAACCAACCACAAAATATTTTGGAATATAGAAATACTTCATAATACTATATCAATTTTAACTCAATAAAATATGAAATCTCTTTCGTTTTTTTATTTTTTGGGGTCACATTTTGACTTACCAAACATGACTCTACTCTACAATTTTTTTTTTGCCACACACTTTTACAATTGTTAAAATCTAAATTAAAATTAGAATATAAGCAAATGCTAAGAAAATATAGGGGTTTTGTATGTTTGATATTAAAGCATCCAACTTCATCATTATGATTTTTTTTTATTTTAGTTTATTCATGAGACCATAGTTAAGCAACTTTTTCTTTTTTCAAAAAAAAAAATCAAGTGGTATTCTCCGGCCGATAGCTAACTAGAAACTAATCCTTCTAAGGTGTAAAGATCATTAAGCACGTATTTTGAGGTGGCACAATTAGATTGGATTACGCATCATCAGTCCATCTTCCATTTTTTTGGCCGACAAGGCCATCATCCAACCATAATCCGATTATTAAACTCCATAATTAAATGGATTAATTACAGTCAACTTCTAATGTAGCAATATACTGTCATTTCTATTTAATCTCTCAACGCTTGATGGAACCACGCGGCAACCTTGTAGAATTCTGGTGTTTTGTTATAGTTTGGGTCTTATTGCTTCAAATATTTAATTTAGTAATTTGGAGCAGAGATAAAATTTAAAAAAAATGTTAATTAAAAATCTTTTAGGTGACTCCTTGTGAGAATCATAAATATACTATAGAAGGCGCCTACAATAGAGATCAGATCATCAGAGGAAGTAACATGTTTAAGACTTTTTGGAATATATATGTGATGTTTGGTTGATAAAAGATATTTTATTTTATTTTAAAATACTAACAATGTCAATTTAACAATATCAATATATTTACATAAACACAATAATAAAAGTGTGGTTAAAAGCCTCCCCTCCAACAAGAGGACAAATCAAAGGGCAACTAAAAACTACTCCTAATCTTATTTATAAGTTACTTTTAACGTGTTTCACGCAAATCAAAAAAATCTTAAAACTTTATTAACTCTCATTTAAAATTCAAGATTTTTTGAACTTTATTTCTATTTAATATATATTAGACTTTATGTAAACAAAATCAACACAATAATAAATGAATGGTAAAACTGTACATCTATATAAAAAATTATCTTAATATCTTACAAATAAGATCAATAAATGTCTTTTATCTCTGGTTTATAAATAGGACCTAAGGAGTACTCTTAGCCTCATAAGTTAGAACTTTACTTTTTCTTTCATAAATTATTTATTTAAAAAATAAAATACAAAAATGTCCGGTTTAAATATTTAATACGCATATCCATTGACCAAGCCTATAAATTATATGGGATGTACGTGCATCCACATCAGAACAATGACAGCCAACATGCTGCCAATTTGACTTTGTCAAAAAAATTTCCTCAATTTTTGATGTATTTTGCATTAAATATATATTTAAAAAAGGACAAAGTCATACAAGCTATCCATATCTTATAAATAACACAGCTTTTTAAAAATTAATTATTGAGTGGCATTGCAAAATTTTATAATTTTAAATTATTTAATCTAAAAATGTTGCCCAAAATTATTTAATCCAATTTTACTTATTTTCGTATCATTGAGACAGTGAGACTGATCATTTTAGGTAAATAATACATACACGATCTTTGAGTTCGGAGACAGTACACTTTTCCTTTTAAAGGATTTATTAGAAATAAAAGGGATATTCATGTAATTTTAATAAGGTAAAATGTTAAAATTTTTCTATTATTCTGACAAATCTCTTTGACAGGTACTTCGAAATTCAAGTCAAGCTTGAAAATTAATTTTTTTTTGTAAACAATTGTATCACTACAAATTATATTATTAATTAATTATACCAAGTCATGAGGGGAATAAAATAAAAACTATAAATCAAATTATATTTGATGACCAAAAAATAATTTAATTAGACGGCACTATTTGCGGGTCAAGTTTTGACATATTTGAGCCAAGTGGCAATCTCTTACTACATCTTTTTCTTCTCGTGGAACCTACCTTATTTATTAAATGGCAGAAAAGTAATAGCACAAATAAATAATAATTTCTCTCTTCTAATGGTATTATATTATAATACCAGTATTATCAACCCAGGATCCAAACTTATATATTTACAAAGATGGGAGAATGAGACAAATTCAAAATTCAGTGTAAAATAAAGACAAAATTAAATTTTTTAAAATGAATTTTTAGATAAAATTAATACGTTTTAAATGTTTTCATAATTTTGGTAAAAATTCTGAGAGTAACTTAGAAAAATTGCAAGAAGGAGCATACTTATATTTGTTTATTATTCTAAATTTGATGAGAAAATTGCCGAAGAATCTTCTATTGTAAAATTCATTGCTCAAAAATATCTAAAAATCGACAGAAAGAGTGCTACTCATTTTCAGTGGGTACAGATAATTAAAAAAATGTTGTATCCACTGAAAATACATTACAGTTGGATGCTTTAACAAATTTTAGATAACGAGAAAAATTTTAGGGGAGAGAGTTCTTCGGTAATTTTCTCAATCTTGATATGATTAAATGTCTAGAATTTTGGAATATATATGTGTGTGTGTCTATATACCATTCTAATGCTTATTATTTGTTATTTGTAGCAGTTTTTTACTACCTCCGGTCCTTAATATAAGACCTTATTTGACTTTTATTTTGGTCCTAAATATAAGATCCCAATCTATTTTATCTCTCATATTTATGCATTTTTTCAAGATAGTCTTTCTAATAACTGTAATTCTAGCCAATATAGTTGATTAGTAAGGATATTTTAGGAAAAGCAATACCTATTTATTACAAATAAATAACTTAACTTCTTTTTTTAATCTCCTCAAATTAGTCAACTGGGTCTTATAATTAGGACAGAAGGTAGTACGTACCAAAAAGACTATTGAATAAATGAGATCTTTTACTTTTGTTCTTATTAAATTAAAGTTAGTAATATATTTTCTCTTACTTATTATATTTCTCTTCACCTTTACTATAATAAATAGAACAGAAATGAAAACTAAACATTAAAAAGAATACAACTCACCAGTAAAAATCATCAAACTCAGAGACTTATAAGTGACAGATAATAAGTAGAATAGTATTTTACATGGAAGAAGACGTTGACATGATATTTTATACTTTACAGTGATGATTTAAAGCGAACATAAATACGCAGAAATGTTTGCCACGCTGCTCGCTTGCTGTAGGCTGTAGCCATCACCAGTTTTTCTCTCACCTCTTCGTCTTCTTCCTCGGCCTCGGTATAGTCTTTCTATTTTTGTTTCTTCTTATCCTTTCTTCATTTCTTTCCGTCAATCGCTGAAGAACTGAAAATGCCAGCTTTGTGTGAGACTGAAGGCGTACATTTGAATCTATTTTAGTTTCAAAACCGCGTGATCATATATATTAAAGTACGGGCCTTATCTAGTCACAAAAATGACAATTTTTAAGACTTGTCTGTCTCCAGACAGAGTCGTGAACATGAACAGAGGAAGAAAGGGACCAAGGTGGGGTATCCTATGGCTGTAATTGATATTATGTTTATATATAACAGACAGCTTCTTCACTTCATCATTACAGGACTAGCTTCTGGTTCTACTTTCTCCTGCCGTTGACTCGTCAGTTGTCTCGCAATCCTTTTTCCCGGGAAAACACCAGGGAAACTTTTTCTGGGTAGGACTTTGAATACTGTACCATGTGGTGGAACCTGAGGACTCGCTCTCCCCTGCTTGCTCTGCTTATTCTTTATTCTCTGATAGCGTTGGTCTCTTCTTCTGGACCTGCCTGGAAAACATTGAAAGGTGTGTGTTGTTTTAATTGTTTATTTATTTATTTGGCCTGCGTTCTTCTAAGCTTCAAGAGAAAGACATGCATGCCCGTTTTGAGTCTTACTATATATCACGTTAATTGGATGGTCATTGTTATTTGTGTTTGAGAATAAAACGTCCTTTTAAATTAAATAACGTTAGGCTGATACGAACATCAAACACACGCATGACTCTGAGAAAATAAGAAATTTTGGATTTTTGTCCATTCTTTCTTCTTGGTCCTTTACCATTTTGTAGTCTTCGCCTCTTGAGTTCGTGTATCAGCGGACAAGGAACGTACTTTCGACATCTGAAGACACATTTACATAATCGGAAGGATCGAAAATAATAAATCAGTTATAATATTTATCGTTATTTTGAAGAAGTAAGTCGCAAAATGGCGGCTCTCATGAAGACGTTATCATGCAAGTTTGATGATACAATCTTTGCGATGCAGGGTCTCCGCCGCTGGTGGTGGCGCGTGGAGGATTTTCAGGTATATTTCCGGATTCGAGCGACGCTGCATATAAATGGGCGCTAAACAAAAGCGCATCAAACGTCGTTCTGTGGTGCGATTTGCAATTGACGAAGGACGGAGCAGGAATTTGCTTTCCGGACTTGAAGCTCAACAATGCCACTAACATCGCCAACGTTTACTTGAACAAGACTAGGGTTTACAATGTTAACGGGTTTCCAACGAGGGGTTGGTTCACCGTCGATTACAACTTGAGCGAGCTCGCACCTGTGTCTCGTAAGCCCCATTTACTATTTAGTGTTGGATGAGTTTGAATTTTACAATTTGGGCTGGAGTAATATATTATCGTCATGTTTTTGTTTAAAAAAATGATGATTTCTGAAGTACTAAACTGGTTAATTGTGTGCTTGCATTTGATAATTGTCCACAACGGAAGAATTTGTTTCTCTGCTTGAGTCATGAAATGTGCTTATTATCCTTGACGATTCTCTTTTTACTTGTCAGTTGTTCAGGGAGTCTACTCTCGAACTGATAGATTTGACCGCAATAAATTTAGAATTCTCACAGTTGAAGATGTAGCCAAATTAGCAAAGCCACAGGGCTTGTGGTTGAATGTTCAGGTAAGTGATTGAAAATAGGCTCCTTGCCCGAATAGAGAGCTTCTTTCTTGTGTTTCAAGGAGATTCCAGAGAGCTAGTGCTTGATAGAATCTGACTTTGTATCTACATTATTTGACTTCGATATTTTCAAATGCAATACAGAATGATGCATTCTTCAAGGAACGGAATTTGAGTATAAATGGGTTCTTAAATTCTCTATCTTCTCGTCAAGTATCTGTCGGCTATATCTCTTCACCTGATGTGGGCTTCTTGAGAGAAATCATGTCAGCCAAAAGCTATAGAACAACAAGAATTATCTTCAGGTTTCTAAATCAGAATGAGGTTGAACCTACAACTAATCAGACTTATGGTACACTCTTGAAAAATCTCAAGCTTGTCAAGACATTTGCTTCTGGAATTCTTGTTCCCAAGGATTACATATGGCCTACAGATCCAAACCTTTATCTAGAGCCGTCCACGTCAGTTGTAGCAGATGCTCATAGAGAAGGGCTTCAAGTTTTTGTATCAAACGTTATAAATGATCTTTTACTTAGCTACAATTACAGTTATGATCCTCTAGCTGAGTGCCTCTCTTTCATAGACAACAATGTCTCCTCTGTTGATGGTGTGCTGTCTGACTTCCCTACCACTCCATCCGCAGCCATAAGTAAGTTTTCTTTCCTCTGAATGAGAAAAAAAAGGCCTTTTAGAAATTTTTGAGATGCCTGTCATATAGCTGAAGGCTAGAAATTGACCTGTTGCTGCACTTTCATGCATGATTCTTAAGTATTTTCCAAACTAAACTCATTCTTATGAATGAGTTGAGTGCCACTGAGCCATAAAGGCTTCAGCACCCTTATTCCTTTTACTTTAGTAAAGTTTCTCCCCTTTATCCTTTTCCTGTTGACTCCTTAATGTGACCCATGGTCTATTTGGACATGATACTCTATTATTTATGGTTTTCAAGTAACATTCCAATTGATATTCTGAATTCTTTTGTACTGCAGATTGCTTTTCTGGCATAGGGGAAAATGCAACCAGGAAAGGTATCTAGCTAGTTTTGCTCTCAATTGATATCCCTAGCTAGTTTTGCTTTTTATTGACGTGTTCCTGCTTCTTCACAGTGGACACTAGGGTGATCACAAAATACGGAGCAAGTGGAGACTATCCTCCCTGCACTGACTTGGCATATAAAAAAGCCATGTCAGATGGTGCGGATGTACTTGATTGTCCTGTTCAAATGTCCAAGGATGGAATACCGTTTTGTTTAAGCTCCATCGACCTTACAGAGAGCACGACAGCCGCTGAAACCAGTTTCAGCAGCCGTGCTACAACTATTCCAGAGATCAAGACTGGCAGTGGCATATTTACGTTCAGCTTGACGTGGGATGAGATAAAAACCTTGCGTCGTAAGTTTAATGTATTTGTTTAAATCTACGATCCTTATCTTGATTTCCTTCCGTTGTTGGGTATTAATTGGGGAACTTGGAATTGTTTTTAAAAGTTTGTTAGAAGGATTTTTACTTTGAAGTCTTGACCAGCCAAGGTCCTGTATGGGGGAAAAAAAGGGACAAATGGATCCATAGAAGAAATTATTCTTTCAAGAGAGGAAAAATAACTTAATTCTTTATATCATAGATTGAAATATTGATCTGAATAAAAATTTATATATTTTTTAGTTTCTTCTATGCAAGTGGCAGGTCTAGCTTTGAAATATTTTCAAATTAATTATGAAACCTTTTTCCTCTATGAAGGCTACTAGTAGGACCATTATAATCAACATATAATTTGCTTTCCATTAGCCGTTTTAGCTTCGTAATATTTTGGCATTGTAGTGATGTTTGCTTCTATAACAAAGTACTAGTAAAAGATGTATGAAATTTGTCCCCGTAAAAGCTAACGTTTTTCTATTTTCTTCATTCTTTGTTTTTTGTTGCAGCCTCAATGTTGAACCCTTATTCAAAATACACACTGTTCCGCAACCCAAAAGCAAAAAATGCAGGGACATTTGTAACATTATCTGATTTTTTGACCTTGACTAAAGATCCGAAATATGGCATCTTGGTCAGCATCGAGGTGAGTTTTTCAACTGCCGATTTTAAATTTGTTTCTTTAGGACCTGTTCTTGTGTAATTACTCTCCAACCTGTATGTTATGATTATGTTGGTCACATGACGTGGTATAGAGAAATAATAAGTAGCTTTATGAAAGACTTTTTGCAGGGTGACCCAAGCTTTTAAAACCTTGGCGTCATGATTCTTTGATTAGTAAAATTATTGGCATCTGTGTCCACTTTCTGGTGATTTATAAACCTCAATTTTATCTGGGCCCAAGCACTTTCATTTCTCTGTATATTAACAGATGCTTCTCGAAAATGATCATGTGAATTCCCTGTGATTTAATTCTTGACTCCTCTTAATTAGTCATGCCAGAAAAAGAAACCAGAAGTGCAAGGGATTTCTGCCCAGTTATCGATAATGATTACTTTAATCGCCAATTCACCATCAATATGGGATGAATCATTTCTGCTGTGATGATTTGCTTTTGTGTTTTTATTAATGACAGTTTTGTTTTGTTTATTCATAATAGAATGCAGCCTACCTTGCTGAGAGGCAGGGATTAAATGTGATCGATGCAGTCCATGATGCTCTGAACAAAGCAGGATATGATAAACCAGGGCCTCAAAAAGTCATGATACAGTCCACCCATAGCTCTGTGCTGATGAAATTTAAGGAAAATCCCAACTATGAAAGGGTATACAAAATTAAAGAGAATATTTACGATGCTCTCGATTCAACTGTAAAGGACATCAAGACATTTGCCGACTCTGTGGTCGTAAAAAAGTTTTCGGTTTTCCCAGAGGTTTCGGCCTTTCTAGTTAACTCCACAAAGACTGTATCAAAGCTACAGTCATTCAATCTCTCAGTCTATGTGGAAACTTTCAGCAATGAGTTTGTATCTCAGGCATGGGACTACTACTCAGATGCATTTGTTGAGATAAATTCATTTGTCATTGGAGCCAAAGTTAATGGCATCATCACTGACTTCCCTAAGACAGCTGATAGATACAGAAGTAAGTTGACACTTCTTTACAGAACTTTGCTTCTTTAGCAAGAATTCTAGAAAATTCATATCTTCAAGAGGCATTTTCATATCATCTTTTCCTCCCTTTTCTTTTTCCTATCTTTTTCCAAATGCACCATACATTCATCTTTTTGAATGTAGAAGATTTGAATTACTAATCTCATACCAAGCATATAAGATACCAAGGACCGAAAGATAACAGGGTATGGGGGTGAAAAATCAACAGACTAATATTTTATGTTTATGTTCTGCAAGTTGTGCACCGTTCAAATTCGTGCATGATTACTTTCAGCATTGTTTAGGATTTAAACTCTTGAACTGTTTATGTATGAAAGCCATTAGTCATGGCTACTGATATGACAGTTTATGAATTTGTTGCAGAGAACCTGTGTTTAAATCTTGGAGACAAAACTCCTCCATATATGAGCCCTATTGAACCTGGCCGTCTCCTGCAACAAGTTAGCCAGGCGTACCTTCCACCTCCGGCTCCTCCACTCCCTGTGTTGAATGATACAAGCGTGGCAGATCCACCGTTGTCTGCTGTTTCCGGGTTTAGGACAGCAGCCCCGGCTCACGCCCCAGCCCCGGCAGCGGCATCAGGATGAAGATAGGGGAAGAGGAAAAGATAATAATGTAGTATCTATGCCATGGTTAGTGTTTGGTTGTGTTATTATTATTGTTATTTTGATGTTTTGTTACATGAAGCAGAGGAGGTTTGAATTGAAGATCTGTTGCATAAATATTCTGCCTCCACTCGCCGTAATGTCTTAAACTGGATTTATCAAAGATAGTTCATGTGTACAATCTGACCATTCATGAGAACTTATTCTACATTAAACTAACAATTTGGCTAATGGATTGATAAGCTTGTTTAGTTTTGTTTTCCAGAAAATTAGAAATTATAATTGTTTCCAAAAATTAAAGTTACTATTAAGTTTTACAGGATTTTTTTAATTAAAGATATTATAAAATATTTTTTAAGAGTTTTTTTTTTGGGGCCAACAATGGTCATTAAAGAGAACTATAATATTTAAAAAAATTTATTTCAATTTTTTAAAAATTTTAATCCCTTGATATTAAGCTTCTAAGATAATTATGATTTTAGATTTATACTCCTCCGATCTTAAATATAAGACTCTTATACTAGTATGTATAAATGTCTTATATTTAGGATCAGAGGGGTAGTTAATTTGGGCACAAACTTTGTCCCTCCCTTTTCTTAGGCCCTAGAAAATTAGGGAAGTTCACAGTGTAAAATCATTTACATCCAATACCTTATTTTGAGAAATATTCTCATTTACTTATTGCGATAATAATAAAAACTATATCCGACATGCTCATATCATATGCTTAATAAATACAGTACAAATATAGAAATGCATTATAAACTTATCCTGATCACTTATAGTAAAATCAAGGTTGGCGTAACCCATTTCTGCTCATAGTGCCTGCAAATACAAAGAACATGCTATAATGCTTTCAATTCATGGTGATAACTTAATTTAGACTGACTTATAACATTTTTCTTATCCTTTTTCTATTCTTGCTTCCAAAGAACAATAATTCACCCAACAATTTAAATTGTTATTACCATTATTGATGGCCAAATGACTTTTAATTGATGGCACATGGGACTTGTATTCTTTTTTTGCTTCAAATGTATATCATTGCCTAAAGTAACTGCAAGGCTCTGTGATTTTCTGCATTTCTATTTTCCATTGCATCAAAAAGCTTGGTTTTGTAACCAAAAAAAAAGAAGCTTGGTTTTGAGATTGAGAGTTTCAGTAGTGTACTATTTTTTTAATAAAATAGTAGACAACAAAATTGATTAAAATTTGTTAAATGCAAGAAATATGTAAAAATATAACTTATTTTTCAAGAACGCCATTATTTATAGAGAAATAGTGAGAACAAGAATGTGCAAATAGAATAATTAGTGATGCAGCATGATTAAAAAATTGAAAGACGATCCTAACACTTTCAAACAGAAATTTGAATATAATCTGATGGTATTTAAAATTATAAAGTTATATTAAAGCAAGTGTGTGTGAGAGAGAGATGCCTTTTTATTTGTTTCGAAAAAAGAATGATGGCATGTTACCAAGAAAAAAAGCTACCTACTACATTTTCTGCACTGAAAAAGTAAAATTAATTCCAATAATAGCACAATAATTTGAGAGGGCCGGCAATAAGGATGACAATTCAAAAAGACTAGTAACGTAATGGCCCTTCCTTTCTTTGGATATTGTCCTAATAAGGATTGTTATCTTTCAAATGTTTAAAAGTTATGTTGAATTAATCGTGATTTTATTTTATTCACATCTTTCAATATCTTTGAAAATTAATTGAGAATGGGTTGACTTGATAACAAGAAATAATTTGTTAAAATGTTTTTAGTATTAAATAACTGAAAAATAAAACATTTCTATGCGTTAGTAGAATTCTCCGGCAAAAAAAAAAAAAGTCTATTATTATTGGTGTTTACAAATTGATCCAATTTTGGTTGTGATCTTGTAACTTTAAACTATCAGTTTCAGTCTCTATAATTTTATAAGGACTTAGTCTGAATTTTTTTTTTTTTATAACTTACAGTATCTTTAAGTCATTTTGAATTTGTCAAAACCCTTCTAACAAGTTATTTTTCGAGATTTGAATTTATATTTTTTTTCTTACAAAGTGAGACCACTTGCTATTTCAATAATCAGTTTATTGGTTTTAGTCTAAATTTAAATATGAGGATCAAAATCAAAATTTATTAAAAAATAAAGATCATTCCTTAAACTTGAATAAAAAATCATCAAATTATAATGACTACAACTAACGATTCGAAACTATAAAAAAAAATTCCATAAAAATATAGGAATTAACAATACTATTTAAAAAATTAGAAAGATTCTAAAAGAGAAAACAAAATGTGGGACTTAGGGGGTGTTTGGATGTAGCCAAACCATGGTTTAGAGAATAGCTTCTGAAAAATAGACTTTGAAAGAATAGATTTTCTGAAAAAGTGATTATGATAAAATGAGAGTGTTTGGATAGTTATTGTCAGAAGTACTTTTTTATATGTAAAAATTACTAAAAAGGATATAAGTTTAAATGATAATTACATATAAAATATATTTCATAATATATGTTTATTTGAAGTAATAAATTTGTTAATAATGTATATTTTGGCAACATAATAAATAAGACATAAATAATATAAATAATAAAAAATTAATGTGTATATATATTAATAAAATAATTAAATATGTTTTTAAAAAAATGATTTATTTTGCCAACAAAAAACTATTATTATTTCATTGTTGGAGAAGAGGCAGAATGGGAGAAGAGGCACTAGTTTCAAATGGCACTAGATGTTTTTCACTGTTGGAGCCTCTGACACAAATAATGATGACTCCAACTCTTCAAAAGCAAAAATGAGGATGCTTATATGAAAACCATGGTTTGACTGGTCAAAACTATAGTTTTCTCTAAAAGCTGGGTTTTTAAAAAAAAGGGGGTACTTAGCAATTAGTTTCTCCAAACCATGGTTTTGGACCCAGAAGTGCTTTTAGATTGATTGCCAAACATCTTTTTAAAGACAGAACAGAAGAAACGCTCAAGGCTGAACGGGCCTTGCACTTCCTCTCGCTTCTGAGTTTCACGGTCACGTTATTCATCTCTCAAAATGGCGCCAACGTTCAAAAAATGTGACCGTTTTGCGCGTCCGTTTGAAACCGCCACTGAACTACCAATGGCATCACGCCATGTGGATAACTGCCACATCGGGACCTTTATGCCTGGACCCCACAGCAGCTCTCATCTAGTAACGCTAATCTTATTCCTAATTGGGTCAATTCCCTCGTAATTTTTATTTTCTTTTCCCGTTGAATTGTAATTTCCCAATTGTTTTTTTTTCCCCAATTCCATTCTGCTTATTGTTTTTCTTAAAATTATTTTTTAATTTTCTATTTTTTGACTGATTCAAGTAATTGTTTAAAACGAAATTATAATTATATAAATCAGGGTGATGCCATAGAATTAACGTTAGTTACTTTTTAGAAAAAATCCCAAAAAAATGATTGTTGAATTTTAAAATTCTAAATCAGTATTGGTAATGACTACACTAAAAAAGTAAATGATAACATATTTTTGTAATAATTCCTGATTTAAAATTTTTAAATTCAATAATCATTTTTTTAGAATTTTTTTATTTAAACAAGATTTTAAAAAAAATTGATGCGACTTTCATACTTTTTTAGCCACCCAAAAAGGTACATATCCTTGAGCTAACCTTGTCCTTACAATACCAAAACTAAAGGACAATTAAACTTAAAAATATTTCTTATTTTTTTTATAGGCTTCATTATCACTTCTACAGTGGTATTTCTCAATCCCATGTATATAGATTTGTCTAATCCTATGTAATAAGCAACCTCTCATACTAAACACTATTTTCTTAATCTCAATTTCAATACTTAACTTTTATTTTCAATGCTTATTAAATGATATCATTATTTATTAAAACTAACGTGTGTGGAATTCAATACACAGTCTCTGTAGGGTCATTCTGATAGGCTACTTTCTCCTTTTTCAGCAAAGCATCGCCTAAATGCGGAGAATTGGCATATTAAGAGACTGAGACTGTCATTTTCCTTATAAACACTTACCATAATTTATATTATTAGATTTATAATATTTAATAATTCCACAATGCTTTTGTAGAATTAATGAAAAAGGAAAGGTACCTATGATTCTTATAATTGTAAATATAATAGTGAAGGCTCACTTATACCACGTTTCCCTTAATTTTATGTCATATGTAAATAAATGGGAAAATGACAATAAAATACCACCTGAATTCCAAAAAGACAAATAAGGGACCTGAATAAGCAAAATGACATATAGGGGACTGGGTACTAATCTGGAATTCAGATTTTTGGCCAAAAGACCAAAATGCCCTGTCTGAAAGTGAGAGAAAGGAGAGAGGAAGAAAGCGACGCAGTGAGAGAAAGAAGAGAGGAAGACCGACGGTGATGAAATGCAGGAAGAAGGAAAGAAGAATGTTGGAAATGCTATTATCTTACTCCTTCGCATCACCATTCTGTAGAGATTGTTGATTTGGTGAGTTTTGGTTGTGGGAAAGAGGATTTGTAGTGAGAGAGGGAGTGAACCTGCGGGGAAGATGAAGTGGAAATCAGAAAACAATGACAAGCAATTACGTTACGTAACTGCTGTCATATGCCTGATGGTTTTTGATAAATCCCACTACGTGAATGGTAAATCCCACTATGTGAATGGTAAATTTTACTATACATGTAGTTAATTATGAATTTTAAAAAATACATATTGTGATTTACAACTTTTGTAGTGAAAGTGACTACTTTGTTAATGGGTTTTGCAACCTGTTTTCAGGAGATAAACAACTTGTTTGTAAAAACTAATAAAATTTCACGCTAAATTTGACAAAACGTATAGTGGGATTTACAACTTCCGTAGTAAAAATGACCACTTATTCAATGGGTTTTGTAACTTGTTTTCAGGAGATGGGCAGCTTGTTTCTAAAAACTAATAAAATTTCATACTAAATTTGACAAAACACATAGTGAGATTTACAACTTTCGTAGTGAAAATGATCACTTCTTCAATGGGTTTTGTAACATGTTTTCAAGGGATTGGCAACTTGTTTCTAAAAACCAATAAAATTCTATGCTGAATTTTACAAAACATAGAGTAATATTTACAACTTTTGTAGTGAAAATTACCACTTCTTAAATGAATTTTGCAATTTCTTTTCAGGGGATGAGCAACTTGTTTCTAAAAATCAATAAAATTTCACGCTGAATTTGACAAAGCACATAGTGAGATTTACAACTTTCATAATGAAAATGATCACTTCTTCAATGGGTTTTGCAACATGTTTTCAAGGGATTGGCAACTTGTTTATAAAAACCAATAAAATTATATGCTGAATTTTACAAAACATGTAGTGAGATTTACAACTTTCTTAGTGAAAATGATCACTTCTTAAATGGGTTTTGCAACCTCTTTTCAGGGGATGAGCAACTTGTTTCTAAAAACCAATAAAATTTCACACTGAATTTTACAAAACACACAGTGAGATTTACAACTTTTATAGTGAAAATGACCACTTCTTAAATGGCTTTTGTAACCTGTTTTCAGGGGATAGGTAACTTGTTTCTAAAAACCAATAAAATTTCACGTTGAATTTTATAAAACATATGCTGGGATTTACAACTTTTGTGATAAAAGTGACCGCTTTGTTAATAGATTTTGCAACATATTTTCGGGGGATGAGTAACTTACTTTTCACCACCAATAAAATTTCACGCTGAATTTTACAAAACACATAATGGGATTTACAACTTTTATAGTGAAAGTGACCACTTCTTCAATGGGTTTTGTAAACCTGTTTTCACTGGAAGAGCAACTTGTAAGCATAAATAAATCATTCAGTGAACGTGCACCTGAAGTACATCACAATAAACATTGAACTATTAAGTTTCATAATTAACTACATGTATATTAAAATTTACCATTCACAGAATGGGATTTACCAAAAACCAGCAAACATATGATAGCAATTACATTACGTAATTGCTTGCGACTATTTTCTGATTTATGCTTCATCATTCACCAAATACTGAATATGAACCCTCAAATGCAATAATCTTATTCCTATTTCACCATGAAACAGCCACAAAAATGAATAATCCAAATCCCGCCATCAACTTCTACTCACTCATGAATAATTCAAATACTTCAGCGACCTCTTCGACGACGACAATTTCAGGGGGTACAAGTTATTTCAGACAGGGCAATGTATTTCAGCGATGGTAACCAAATTCAGCGATGGCAATCTACTCCTACGACGACGGCAACGTGATTTCAAAAAATCCTTTTTGGTGACTGCAGGAACTTGGATTTAGTTTCGTAGAAGGAAATCAGTTTCTCCCTTTCTCTATCGCATGAATACACTGCTCAATGTTCAGAGACAATCAAGGCAATTCGGTCTTTTGGCCGAAAATCTATATTCCAAATTGATACCCAGTGCCCTATTTGTCATTTTGCTTATTTAGGTCCCTTATTTGTCTTTTTGGAATTCAGGTGGTATTTTGTTATCATTTTCCCTAAATAAATTCTCTAACTTTTGAAACTTTATGATAAAACTCTCTAAATTTTTAAATTTAACAAATAACTCCCATAGTATTAGGTTTTTAATTATTTATTTTCAAATGCCTTAAAGTTCAAGAAATTTGTCTGCGTATAAGTCAAAGTTTGAAGAGATTATATACATGCAAAAAATAAAGTTTAAGGAGCATTAAAATGATAAGTTAGGGTTATATGTATAGACTTGAAAATTTTGGAGGATTTATTATTAAGTTTTAGGACAATATTTAAGTCAAGTTCTTTATATTTATTATGCCAAATTCTCTGGTCATATGTGGCTGTATTTGTGACAAATATTCTTTTAAAATCCATTTAGATCAAAATTTTCAATTTATTCAAATGATTAACCATGATAGAAAAGAGAAAACCTTAAAATTTTAAAATCGCTATTATAGTTAAAATAAATAAATTTATATTACGAGCAATATCGATCATTAACTTGGGCCTTGGACTTTCAAAATCCAGAAATATCATTTAACCATTAGCCTAAACCAAACTTGTACTTTCAAACATATGAACTGATAGATTATTTTAATAGAAGTCATAGAGTCCATTAGTCAAAAGTCAACACCGTCAAAAGAGCGTAATACGCAGAGTTTTAAATATATCCGGCCTTCCAATGAGTGCCCATATCAGATAGTATTAATTAAAAGTATTAGTTTACAACATTAGAGTATATGGGCCCTATGTGACAATATATAAGAAGTCAGCACATAAAACAAAAGCAGGAAGGTTATACAAGCTATAACAGCACACTATGTCTCCAGAGCCTTCCCTGATGGGCCACCACCTGAACTATCACCTGAAGATAGTAAAAACCATTGGGTTGAGACAAATGCCTCAATAACCAACTTCCTAACTCCTCATACATACTAACATGTGCTCGTGAGGTGTCAAGTGGAATAATTATTAAATCTCAACATATATATCAATGAAAATATAAATATATATTCAAATAATCTCAATCATCCAAACCCTCATTAGGGGGCTAACACACAAGCCACATAAGTCTATCCCTCACTATAGGGGATCAATCTGACATATAGGTCTATCCCACTCTTTGGGGGACGAATAAGTAGTGACAAATGTCCATATCTTATTATAGGCTTATCCCACACTTTGAGGGATGAATAAAAAGCCACAAAGGTCTATCCCTTATTTTAGGGACGAAGGAAGCTATCTAATGTGCACCAATAATGGCCTTACCACGTGGTAAGATAGAGCTCAATCCAAAATCTAAATAACAACCAACCATTCACAATATAACAAAAATGTCTCAATCTTTTTCAGTATAATCCATAAGATATAAATCATATATCTTTTCCGAACTTCTCAATCACAATTCTAAAAATCCCATAGGACAATTTTTCATAACTCAAAAAATATAATATATCTACTCGAGTTTCAAATAACACATCATTATTCTCAAATAACAAAATACTCACAAACAACATATTAGCACATATAACAAGTGGAAAGTGGTTACCTCTCGCCAAAGCAATACTAGGGATTACTACAAGGTTAATCCTTTACTCAACCAATAATTAATCTACACAATTAATATAAACCAGATATTAATATAAACTAATTAATTAAACTTCTCTTTATTAGTTGAATTTCTAATTTAATTTAATCTTTATTCTAAATTCCTGCAACTCTCATAACGTAAAAATTATTAAGTATTTTAGGAATAACTTAAAATTTTCAACAAGCCAAATTATTTATTTACCACCTCCAAATTATTTAGCTTAATAAAAAAATATTTTCCACAATTTCCAAATATAAAATTATTATGTTCTAAATCCTAAAAATCTCATTTTAAGTTTAAACCTCAAAATCAAACTATTAAAAATTCAATAATACTTCAAATATTTATAAATAAATAATCTAATCAAATAACCACTATATATATACACACATTTCCATAAATAATAAACTTTTTAGCTACAATAATTATTTTAAAACCTCCAGTCACCCAATAAATAAAACTAAATTGATTAAAATTTCAATAATATATCAAACAATCCAAATAAATTATTTAACTTAAATTTAATAGGTAAAAATATGGCATATCCCATAAATAACATATTTTCAACTAAATAAATTAATTTAAATACTAAAACTAACAAATAGAGAAATTGGAAAATCCCAAAAAAGTGATAGCTGAATTTCAAAATTTCAAATCAGTATTCGTTACTACACTCATAAAAAAAATGACTACATTTAAAAAGCAAATGACAACCCATTTTTATAGTAATTCTTGATTTGGCATTTTGAAATTCAGTAGTCACTTTTTTGAGATTTTCCCTAGAGAAATCTAAACCACTTAAAATTAACAACTCATTTACTTCTAAATTTCTATAGTAATCTTTTGTCAAAACTCAATACTTAGATCATATATAAGTCTCAAAATTTTCTCCAATTAATATAGTAATAATGTAAATAGGAAGCTCAAAATACACAGGAAATATTCATAAAAAAAGTTTGATGAAAAGAAGTAATTTTATGTACTTAAATTATCTTCAACACTTTGCCTTCTCCTTCACGAGGACTACTGCTATGCTACTATGCTCTTTCTATTTCTCTCTCGCTCTCTTTCTCTCTTCCTCTCTTTCTCTCACGCATTCCCATTAATATTTTTTTAAAGTTTTTTTATTATTTTATTTATATATATTTTTAATTTTTTTTTCTAAATCCTAAAATAAAGTTTAGAATATTACAGTATTGCCTAATCTTTTCATGTGGGTGTATAGTTTTTGATAATATTTTAAGAATAAAAAACATGATTATATGTGAGTGGGAAATTTGACATTTTAGATATAAGGAACTTAAAACAAGTATTTTTCTAGGTTTTAAAGATTGAAAAATGTATTTGTATATGATTCTAAATTCAGTGAAATTTTATATAATTTAGCCATTAGCATTATATATATTTGGCTAGATAAGGGGATTTGAATTTCCTCCTGTATCTTATCCCATTTTTATTTTTCTTCAGCAAATTATTATAGCAAAAACCAAAAAGAGTTATTATACCGGGAAAAAAAAAAATATAAACGCGTGAAAAGTTGGCGGAAGGCTAGCATGGAGTGAAAGTTTCGGGCCAACAAGCTTCAGCTTCACTCCTCCACATTTCAGTTCACACTTCACAGTGCCTCTCTGACGCATTTCCCGGAGAAACCCGCCGGAGTGTATTACAGGAAGAAGCTGAAAGTTCGTCACGCGCTTCAAATTTCGTCGGAATGTGGAGCTTGCGCGCAATCTCTCGTCTGTTCATTCTGCTGCTGCTTCACTCGGTGCCTTTAGTCTCTGCTCGACGATCAAACAGAACCACTTGGAAGACACTCAGCGGTATGTTTCTCGTTTTACTTCGATTTTCTCTTCGTTTTTTCCCCCTCGTTTACGATGAAGAGGAAGTGTCCGCAATGCTACCGAGAAGATGTACGAAAATTACGATGGACACTCGGATGTTTGTCTTTACTATTCCATCGATATCCACTGATTAGAAAATGAGAGTATAAATTGAACTTACTCCATTGTGGCCTTTTGTTCTTGGTGCTTTGAGAGGTTGGTTTCATCAATGTGTCTGGTGGAAAAATTCACCAGAATCTGCTACTGAACAGAAATTTGTGCATTTCTTGCATGTGTGTCTAAACTCCAGGGAAATTGATGAATCTGAGCTTCTGCTTAAGTACTGTTGGGTTTGATTTCTCCGCTATTAATTAAACGAAGTTTCCTATGTCTAATATTTGCTGCGACTGCGAGCAAATTATTCCGTAATTAGAAAGCATCCGATGTTTCTTGGGTTGAACATAAAAATTATTGCTCAAATAATGACCAGTGGGGATAAAGGTCTATTAGCAACTGAATTCTATTCCGGATATACTAAGATCTAGGTCCGTTGATATTTTAAATTGCCTTTAAGAACAGAGTTTCACGAATGCTTGTCTTGCAGGACCTGATGTTCTCTTTACTGTGGCCCTTCTTCCTTTTTAGTGAAACTTACTCATTCTCTTGTTATGCAGGAAGTCCACCAGTAGTCATAGCACGTGGGGGTTTTTCAGGTCTATTTCCTGATTCTAGCGTGGTTGCCTATAAGTTTGCATTGGCAACCAGTAAACGAAATGTCGTTCTGTGGTGTGATGTCCAATTAACAAAAGATGGAGCTGGGATTTGTCTTCCAGACATCAAGCTGGACAATGCTACAAACATTGCTCAGGTTTTCCCAAATAAAGCTACAAATTATGCAGTCAATGGTATACCAACCCGTGGGTATTTTTCGGTGGATTACCCTCTGAAGGATCTGTCCAAAGTCGTGCGTAAGTTCACATATTTCTTTCCTACTACTTTAATTGTTACTTGATGCCAGTATCAAATGCATGTATTTTTTAATGTATCTAGTTTAGAAGATCTAGTGGCCTTTAGACCATTTAGCCATCAGGCATTAATTTGACCCTCAATCATCAGTGACATTTACTGTACCTTCCTTATTGATTTTTTTGGGGGGGGGTTTGACACTAAACCTTAAGATATCAGGTTTGTTTTTTTTTTTTTTTTAAACTAGTGATTAGGCTCCTATGACGAATGAACTTCTTGTTGTCTAGGCTTGATTATGAACTGTTCAATACTTCTGTATTTTCTGACAATTTCTTGTTTCTTAACAGTTGTTCAAGGAGTCCTGTCTCGTACTCCAAGGTTTGATGGCAATGGGTTTCCAATTCTTACTGTTGAAGACATGGTTAAACAAGTCAGCCCACCAGCCTTGTGGTTGAATATTCAGGTGAAAAGGAGACATATTTCACTTCAATAATTTGGTATCCTAGTTTCTTCGGAAACCAACCCATTCTTTTCTTATGTTTCGCAGCATGATGCATTCTTCACACAACACAAATTGAGCATGAGAAGCTTCATACTCTCTGTTTCTAGAAGAGTAGTTATCACTTATATCTCATCGACGGAGGTTAAGTTCCTGAGAAGTATAGCAACACAATTCAACCGCAGAACAACAAAACTGGTTTTCAGGTT
Organism: Neltuma alba; assembly: GCF_004799145.2. NCBI lineage: Eukaryota > Viridiplantae > Streptophyta > Magnoliopsida > Fabales > Fabaceae > Neltuma > Neltuma alba. The sequence goes on from NW_021637419.1 coordinate 32,968, forward strand.
TCTGAGACAGGAAGACACAGAACCGTCAACCAATCAGACTTATGGTTCACTCTTGAAAAATATTACGTTTATAAAGTCATTTGCTTCTGGTATTATTGTTCCCAAAGAGTACATATGGCCAGTAGACGCAAGAAATTATCTGAAGTCACATAACTCTTTGGTCTTGGATGCTCAAAAAGAGGGATTGGAAGTCTTTGCTTCAGATTTTGTGAGCGACGTTCCACTAAGCTTCAATTACAGTTATGATCCTCTTGCTGAATACCTCCAATTCATCGATAACGGTGACTTTTCTGTCGATGGCATGCTGTCTGACTTCCCTATAACCACATCTGAAGCCATTGGTATGTGATGTCTTTTATTCCATCAGCACGCATCAATATTCAATACTGCTAGTATTTTTATGTCCTCTGGATATGGCCTACGCTCATCGTGTTCCCCAACCTTAACTATTCTAGCCTTAGATGTATTTGCATTCATACTCTTTCTCTTTCGTTTCATTCTTAAGTATCTGAATCAGTATTTCCTGGAGTTATTGAAGTATTTTCTTATTCTGCAGATGCTTTGCTGACCTAGGCGAAAATGCCACAGAAAGAGGTATATATGACCTAGGCGAAAATGCCACAGAAAGAGGTATATATGTATCACTGCTTCGTTAAAATCGTGGATCTATATTCATCTCTTATTCATTAATATTTCTCAGATTCTTTTATTTTATAAATCCCATGGAGAATAGCTTTTTCATATTATTGATCTATTTCTCACACTTTTTTTCATGTTTCAGTTAACACTTGGTCATCTCTAAATATGGAGCAAGCGGAGACTATCCTGCGTGTACGGACTTGGCATATAAAATGGCCATAACGGATGGTGCGGATGTTCTTGACTGTCCTGTTCAAATGTCAAAGGATGGAATACCATTTTGCTTGAGCTCTATCGATCTTATGGAAAGTACAACAGCCGCTCAATCGAATTTCAGAAATATGACGACAACTATCCCAGAGATCAAGTCTGGCAGTGGCATATTTGCATTCAACTTGTCATGGAATAATATAAAAACCCTGAAACGTAAGTCATATCAAGTCTGGCAGCGGCATATTCCTCTAATTCGTTCTAGTATAAATTATAATCCGCCTTACTTGATTGGCTCGTGCGAACGTACGCGATCCTTCGCCCATCATCATCTTAAATTTGGCCGTATGTTGGGCGTTTGGCTCGGCCTCGTTTATTATAAGGGACAAAAGTCAGGCATGTGGTTTAGCCTATTTTAAACACATCTCCTTCGTGCCACAAGACCTGTTAAGGAGTTAAACATTTGCATTCAAGTAATCCGAAGGTCAAGTAGCGTGATATAATATAAATATAAATATAAATATAAACGCACACTCCATAGAACAAATCAAATAGTGCATAACACGAGAAAAGTGAGATTGCTACTTCACACCACTTGCATTCCTGATTAAGGTCATCCCAAAGTCTTAAATGCTACTGAATTAATCCTTCTGATTATAAACGCATTCATTTGAACGCATTCATTTTTTTCCCCTTTATTCGCAAAATTTTTGGAGTTTTGACCTTGATGTTTAATAAAGGAAAAGAAAAACTAAAAATTATTCTAATCAAGCATGACATCTGTGTTTTCCTATCTACTGTTTCCCTGCAGCCTCAATATTGAATCCCTATGTAAAATACGGAATGTTGCGGAATCCAAATAACAAGAATGCTGGGAATCTTGTAACATTATCAGATTTCTTGTCCATTACAAAGAATCAGACGTCTCTATCCGGTATCATGATTATTATTGAGGTGAGTTCTTGCTCAAAGTTCATTTCATATGAGTTGTATATGAAATGATGATATGAATGTACACGCACGATTATTATTATTTTTACCATCAATGCATGCAATTATTATTTATGAATATCCTTGATGAACACCATCCTCCTAATAGGAACCTTTGCTAAATGCTGATTGTGAAATTTGAAATTTCCCAAATTGGTCTTATTCTGCTAGAAGCCCTTGTTTTGATGTCTAGACTACGGAGTCTAAGCATATGACCAAATCTTGAATTATCAGTTATGCCCAAGGGACTTCCAGCTTACATGCATTAGGCTTACTCTTCTTTAAGATTAAGGTGAATATGACAAACTTTATACACTACGTTCATTGTAAAGTCCTTCCGTAACTTATCCCTTTTTTGTTTTTGTGTGAGTACACAAACGGCTACATATATTATCATGGTGAATATGTTCTACATGTTCTGATATTCTAAAACAAGAGATGTTGAATAATTGTTTTCGTTGATGTTCAATTTATTCTCCACAATCATGTGTTCTACTGTTGCCAGAATGCCGCCTATCTTGCGGAGAAGCAAGGATTAAGCGTGACTGATGCAGTCATTGATACCTTGAGCAAATCAGGTTATGAAAAGTCAGGGGGCCATAAGGTTATGATTCAGTCCACTAATAGCTCTGTGCTAAAGAATTTAAAGAGAAAACACAATATGAGCTTATGTACAAAATTGACGAAGACGTTGGTAATGCTGTTGATTCAGCTGTTGAGGATATAAAGAACGTTGCCGATTCTGTGGTTGTCCAGAAGACATCTGTATTTCCTCTCAATTCAAAAATTCCTGATTGGCTCTACGAGGATCGTGTCAAGCTAAAATCCTTCAACCTCTCTGTTTATGTAGAAAGCTTCAGCAATGAGTTTACTTCTCAAGCATGGGATTTCTTCTCAGATGCAACCGTTGAGATCAACTCATTTGTTCGTGGAGCAGATATGATGGTGTCATCACAGACTTCCCCAAGACAGCTAATAGATACAGAAGTAAGCGCACGACTACTGTATTTTTTTTTTCTTTTTTGCTGAAAGAATTCACAAGAAAGTCGCGGATAGTATACAGCTCTGTTTATAGTTCCTGATTTGCAGGCGAAAATTTTCGCCTTGTTTGGTTAATATT
>NW_021637420.1:0-110094 GCF_004799145.2 Neltuma alba
TAATTGCAGGTCCCGCCATTTTCTTTTTCTGAAATTACTCCCTTTTTCCTGCAATTAATTCTCCTCCCTCCTCCTTTTCTACCCATGGCCCCTCTCCCTCTCACTCCGTATTATATCTCTGTCTAGTTAGCTTTGGCGTATCGACCACGTATTACGGCAAAAACGCGTCTCCCTTCTTTTTTTCCTTTATTGTTTTTTTTAATTCTCATCTCAATGGTAAAGACGTAAAGTTACAATTTCGACAGTGGAGATTTTATAATAAAATTACAAAAAAAATGTTAATTTTACTAAAAAAATAAATCAATAAAATTAAACTACTAAATTTTGCTCATTATAATTAATACAATAATAAAAAATATATTTTACAAAATTATTTTATATAATTGTAATATAGACTATTCGAATTACAATAAGATTAGAAGTGGAGGGAAATAAAGGAAAAAGGAAGTGGAGAGACCCCTTTCCCATTTAGTACCCTATTTTTTATACTCCCTCCATTTCAAAATGTAAAATAAATTTTATCTATTTATGTTTACCAAGAAATTATTTAAAGTTAGTTTAAAATAATAAATATGTAATGCATGTATTTTTTTAAATATCCCTTTATTAATGAAGAGAATAAGTAAAAGATAAAGTAAATGAATCAAAAAGGAAAGAGAATATATAGGGATAAAAAAAAAAAAAAGCTTATTAAATGCTTAGTGTTATGAAATTAACTAACAAAGAAAGTAGATTAGAGAAGAGATATAAACAAGAAAATGAGAGAATGGTACCGTATTCCTTCACTTACTTCACTTGCATCACAATACAATGACACGCCCTATTTATAGGCATAATCTTACACATAGGTTATACTTATACTTAAATGATAGATAATGGATAATAAACCACATGAATGTGAAGTGCAGGTGAGTTACAAAATTAAAAGCATAGTAGAGGAGTAATGGAGCAATGGAAGATTAATGCCTAGTAAAAGTAGTAGGAGTTGATGAAGTTGTAGAGGAAGAGGAGATGGATATCCACATTTGATAATATTCATAACACTCGCCATTGAATGTCCTTTATATAAGAATGTGCCTCACTACAAAAACTTCAACTAGGAAAAATCCTATGGGACAAAATCTAGCAAAAGAAAAAGAGTATACATTCATTGATATACAATTCAATACTGCCTCATTGAAAACCTTGCTAGGAAAACTCAGTGGGAAAAAACCATAAACAATGAAAAAAGAGTACAGCGTGTATTAAGTTAACTCCACCTCTTGATAACATTAATTGATATCCCTAAGTCTATGACATCTCATATCATGAATAAGCTTTCAAATATTGTAATAGGAAGCGACTTGGTGAACAAAATTGCTAGACTACTTTTTTACTTGAATAGATTTGCTAGATATATATTTTACTATCTTTTGAATATATGAGATACTCTATCTAGAATTACCAACATGAAGATCAGAAAAGAATTTCTAATCTTTATTTAATGTCTTCATATTGGTGAAGAACTATATCTTACTAGTAAATTAATAATAAATGATATATCAAGTCATATGTGATTAGTAAGATATATAAGTATACCAATGGTACTAACATATGGTACTTCTGGATCAAATAGTTCTTTATCAACTTCTCGAGATCTAAAAGGATCTTTATTACCTCCACATATCTCACAACCACTGAAGTACGTAATAGATGTGATTTATCTATATGAAAACATTTAAAAACCTTTCTTGTATCAATTATTTAACATACAAAAATTTTCATTTCTTAATTATTCATTTGTAATATGAAGCAAAACTTTATTTTTCCAAGTCCTTCATTTCAAATTCTTTCATGTAAGCAATTTATAGCTTATATGAGTTCTTTAAGAGTTCTAATGATATTTATGTCATCAATATAAACCAAAATTATAACAAACTCATTTTAAGAACTTTTATAAAATATATGGACAAATTGGACCATTTTTATATCATCCCCTCAACCAATATTTACTTAGTTGGTTATACTACATACGCTCTGATTGCTTCAATTCTTATAGAAACTTATTTAACTTAATTAAGTATTGCTTTCAAGAACTTGAGTTGTATACTTCTAGCAAGCGAAATCCTTAAGGAATTTCATATATTTTGATTCAGAACCATAAAATGGATGATACGTACTAAAATTATTTTAATCTTCATAATATTTTTATATACTGAAAGATTTTCTCATATATGCTCATAGCATATTTTGGATCCTTTAAGAATTATCATGCAAACTTTACTATTTAATGATCCTCATCCATGGGTTATAATAATATCTAACAGGCGCATTTCATAACTGTCAGACTATTCAAATATGTAAAATTATATTCACTACAAAGTAATATATCTCATCATAAGCATCATTAGACCTTTGTGAAAATCTTTACTCTCACATGAATGTTCATATATTCTATAAAAAATTTTATTTCATGTGCTTGGATTATAGGTCAATCAGTCCATAATTTTTACATATCGAAATAATATTTTCACCACGTCTTTTCCTTCCTGACCAAATTTATGTCTATTTTATATGATAGATTTACGTGTAAGATCCTCTTTTTATCACGTAATTTTTTTATCAAAATCATTATTGACAACTTTATCTTTTCGATTCCATTTTTTCTTGTAACATAACTTATTGAAATCTCTTTCTTTTTTTTTCCAGTTACCTGCACCTCTTCTGAGGTTTTACAATTCGTTATGTCTTGATACTCTTCTACAGTATATGTCTCCTTAATATAACTTCTAAGTTGTATACTCCTCTTTATTCAATATCTTTATATTGGAACCAATTAACCTCTCATGCTGCCGGTATATCTCTTTTTTTTTAATACTAATTAGAGCATTTTTAGCTATAATAAGAGATTTAAAAAATTTTATTTAGATCATTGTAGCATTTTAGGAATGTAATGTTTGATGAACTTCTAGTCCATACTAATATATCTGAGGATCTATTTTTGATAGTAATAATGCATTCTATACGTTCTCTTTTCTAGCTACTTAATTTTTCCCCCTCACGTTAGCAAAACCTTGTTGAATAACAATCAACTAATTATACAATATAAGTCTCCTAAATCTATTTGCTTCTTTTAGGAAAATTATTTTGTTCTATTTAGAGACAAATAAGAAGAAGGAAGTTCTTACCTAATATATGTCTCAACTTTCTTTAAATATCCATCTATGTGTATTGGGGTGGATTAGTAGGAATAAATATTGCACATTTCAATCTTTAAATGGAAAATATTTTGCTCTTGACCAAAAGTCAATTTTATTGGAAGAATTTTGTTGCCTTGATGTGTATAAGTGTTGCAATATATTAAATTAAATATACCAATACTAAAATTAAAAAAAAGACTTGTTCTCATAAATATTGATCAGGCTATTCACGGAGGCATTAACAAATGATTTTGGTATATCAATTTGTTAAGCAGGCTTTTCAACATTAAAAGCCTAATATATAAACTCACCAGCATGTTTTTGATCTAGTAAACTTATAAATGTGACATTGGCTCTATTAATTTTTGAACATCAGCAATTTTCGATCTAGTAAACTTATAAATGAATCATATATTTCGACACCAGATGAATCAATGATTTATCAAAATTTTTCTAATCAATCTACCTCTGGATCAATTCACAAGAGATTAGAAGAAATTTTTCATCCTATCTTGGAAGGGACAATTTTTCATTCTTTCTATACGAAATTAATGTGATGTTAAAATTTAGTATAATTAATTAGAGTAATATTCTAGCAAAAAAAATAATTAAAGTAATATTGGAAACCACTTTAATTTTATAACAAATTTAATGGTTTTTTTTTGTAGGCCCAGGTATCCTCCTATTGGAGGCAATCTTGTTCGAGACATTATCGGGCACTAAATGTGGGCACATCTTCCAGTGAAGATTCGAAACTCAGTTCATCACGTTGTAGAAGATTAGTTTTTTTCTGTTAGACCCAAACTCTGTTTGTTTTAATGCTTTTAATTGTTATTGGCATGTGTGGATTAATTAAGGTATTTTCATAGCAGATTAAAGAAGCACGTACTCTTTTTCTTTTTCTTTTTTTGCCATCAAAGAAGCGCATATTTCTGGGAAAAAATGATTAAAATACGAGCAAAGATGCTAGCACACTCTCAATTATTTTGGATATGCACTTGGTACCCTAAAATATTTTTTTTTAACCAGAATAATACCCTAAAATATTTATTGGTATAATTTTGTCCCAATATAATAAAAAACGGAGCAATCTCACCCCTACGGCCTTACCCTAACGGTCTTTTTAACTCCATTTTCCTTCATGACAGCTGGTTTTGGCCTATAATATGTTACAAAGTCATCTCTCAACCCCCAAAAAAATCATCTAAGTTTGGGTAACATATAATGATTTTTCTATATATGTATATATTTAGATATACAATTAGACACACACAGAGATATGAAAATGAAATACGACACCATATACTTCCTCCGGTTTTTAATATAAGATCCGTTTTATATTTATATTACAAAATAAGTTTTATATTTAGAATTAAAAGAGTACCATCTAACGTATTAACGTCAATATCATTAAAGGATAGTGTGGTTGTCGCTATTAGTTGGAACTTTATGAAAATGGGGATACGACAATAATGACAAGCAACGACTACTTGAGGCTGAGTAATTATACTGTCATACCAATGAGAAGGAGTTTGTAAAAAATACTAATGAAAAAATATCACTTATTCTTGGAATTAAATCAGTTAATAGTTTTCTTACCTCGGCAATGCAATATATTGTTTAAAAATGAATACACGCTTGAAAAGATGCTATATAATACAATGTCAAGACTGATGGGTTGAACGCAAAATAAATAAATAATGAAATTCGGTTGCTAAATACTAGTATTTTTCATTTATTCATCAATTCAATGTAGTCAATTCAATCAAAGGACGAATATATGAGTTTCTCCACGTACTCGTGAGAATGGAGAGTTCTCTCTGCTAGGGCATGAGAGTGTGAGTTTTCGGTGATCGGAGGTACGGAGGTAGAATCTGGAGATTTGTGGAGTTCAGAGGATAGTGTATAGGGAATGGAAGAGATAGAAGTGATTATGATTACGACTCCGTTAGTTTGGAGGGAGGAGGATTCGAAGAAGACTTTGATCGGCAAAGTCTTGATTGAGAGGACCTTTATGCAATCAACAACGGAGTCAATTCTGAGTATGGCATGGAATCTACAAGCTGGCTTGGAGATAATTGAAGTAGCTGGTAATGCTTTTTTGTTTGAATTTTCTGAGAAAGAGGAATATGATAGAATTCTTAGAGGTCAGCCATGGTCAATCAATGGTAGTTTATTGAGTTGGCAAGAAAGATCTAAGTATAAATCTTTTGAGGACGTTGACTTTGGATCTTGTCCTGTTTGGATCCAATTACATAATGTTCCTTTAGAAGCGATGTATCTGGAAAATGTTGTTTCAATTGGAAGTCACGTAGGAGAAATGATGATGGCTGAGGATCCGTATTATAATGGAAAACATTATCGTAGCTTTCTACGTGCCAGAGTAATATTGAATCTTAGGAAGGCCTTAGCATATGGTTTTTGGATGCCAAAACCAAATGGCAGTAGAGCGTGGATAACAGTGAGATATGAGAAACTTCCTAATTTTTGCTTTTGATATGGTAAAGTAGGCCACGATCATCGTTCCTGTAGAGTTGAAAGATTGAGGTCGGTTTTTAATAAAGAGGAGCCAAGGTATGGTGCATGGCTATCTACTGCTTTATGCCGAACTCGTGATGGGGCAGTAGTGATTATGCGAAATGATTGGCCTGAGGCAGAGGTAGCAAGGAAGAAGAAGGAAGAAGCGCTTAGGAGAAATAAGGGGAGTGGGGGTAAATCTGAGAGGGAAGTGCAAGGTGTTGATGATGATGCATTATTTAGCATCAGAATTAAAAACAACAAAAATGATTGGGATAAGGTGGAGAAAGAAAAAGCTGGTACTGATATTGGGAATGTTACTGTGGATGATTCTGAAGAAGAAAGTCAGAGTAGAGCAATAGTAAGAAGAATTTTAAGAAGGAAACCTACTGTATCAGATGAGGGTCCAAGTGGATTAAAGAATGAAGTTGGGCCGAAAATTGAGATAGGTTTGTCCAAGCATGATGCTTCCTCTACTACTGGCAGTGGTAATTATGTTGAATGTCAGCAAGTTGAGGATTCAAATCCAATGGCAATCGTGTTGTATACTGGGCAAATGCTCTCTGAAGCAGTTAACAAGATGAAGGTGCTTGGTTTGAAGAGAGAGGCTCTTGAAGGCTTAGAATCTGAATGTTCAAAGAAAAGAAGAATAAATAATGAGGATGCAGTACAGAAGCAAGAGATATCTGTTTATGCTTCAAGTTTGAAGAAATTGAAAGCAAAAATGAGATGAGGTAGTAAGAGCAAAGGGATGAAAGGAGGCGAGGTCAGGGTGGAAATGATGACGAATGATGATAATGAGATGAAAGAAAATTTATGCCCAATGAATGGTGATGGTATGTTCGTTTTCAAATCAAAAGCGGGTAGTAGAAGGAAGTGTGATGCTGAGGGTGGCAGTGGCTGGCCTTCAACAGCCACCAAGGCGCCATGAAGATACTATCTTGGAACTGTCAATGTTTACGGAGAGCCTTGACAGTTAGAAATTTAAGGGACTTGGTGAGAAAGTTCAGTCCTAAAATAATCTTCCTTATGGAAACAAAAATGAATAATGAAAAAGGTGAGAAAATTAGTAGAAAATGTGGGATGAATAATATTTTGTTTGTGGAACCTCGAGGTTTGTCAGGGGGTTAGCAATCTAGTGGAAAGATGAAGTGGATTTGGCGGTATTGTATAAATCAAAAAACTTAATTCATGTCTCGATTACGTCCAGGAATCAAGATTTACCTGACCTGATTACTTTTGTGTATGGTCCACTAAAAGAAGGTGAAAGAAGGATTGTGTGGGACAAGTTGGGGGATATTGCATCAAATAGCAAGGCTTCTTGGTTGGTTGTGGGTGACTTCAATGATCTTTTGTCACAGTTAGAGAAAGAAGGGGGTAATCCAAGAGCTATGAGGAAAATTATTAATTTTCAAAGCCTTTTATCTGACTGTAGCTTGATAGATCTTGAGTTTAAGGGGCCGAGATTCACTTGGTGCAACAAGAGGCCAAATGCAATTGTTTAGGAAAGAATTGATCGTGCTCTGGGTAATGTGGAATTTCGAGATACTTTTGATAAGGCTGTGGTTTTTCATACAGAACCAATAGGTTCTAATCATCATGCTCTACTGGTTAATTGCTGCTACATCGAGGATAAATCTCTGAAGTTGTTTTGTTTTGAAGCTAACTGGGTAACTCATGATGATTACCTGAATGTAGTTCATAGGGGATGGAGGAATGTAGTGGGAGAAGTGGAGGGTAGACTGGAGGATGTAATCAGAAGACTAAATGCTTGCAGAAAGGAACTTCTTCAGTGGAGCAAAAAAGAATTTCCTAACTTTAGGAAATTAATTGACCACTTGAGGCAGCAATTAAGTGATTGCCAGTGAGGTGTTATGAATGAAGAATCACTGGCAAGAACAGAGGAATTGATCATCCAGATCGAGGATGCTTGGCGTAAGGAGGAAGTTTATTGGTGGCAGAGGTCTAGAGTAACCTGGTTAAGTTGTAGAGATAAGAACACTAAGTTCTTTCACTATAATGTCATTCAGCGTAGACAGAAATAGAGTGTTGAGACTGAAGGGGGAGGATGGAAGATGGATCGAAGAGAGAGGTGAAATTGATAAAGCCTTTAGTGAAATTTATCAAAAGCTTTTTGAGTCTGCAGGTGTTGGATCTCTAGACCAAGCTCTTTCATATGTGAAGCCTATTGTTACGGAGGATGATAATACCCTTTTGATGAGGCCTGTTACAAATTTGGAAATAGAAGAGGCAGTGTTCCAAATTGGTGCTAATAAAGCACCAGGGCCTGATGGTTTTTCAGCCTTATTCTATCACTCAGCATGGGAAGAGATAAATTTGGAAGTCTGTGATATGGTGCATGAATTCTTTAATGGAAGATCTGAGTTGCAGAAGATAAATAACACTAACATAGTGTTGATTCTGAAAATGGATAAGCTAAAAGGAGTCTCTCATTTCAGGCCGATTGGACTATGCAATGTTTCTTATAAAATCATTGCAAAGATCCTGACAAATAGATTGAAGGGTCCGATGGATAGAATCATGTCACCGAATCAGAGGGCTTTCATTACTGGAAGAATGATTCAGGACAATGTCATTATCACACATGAAGCCTTTCACTACTTGAAAAACAAGAAGTCTAGAAGAAAGAGAGAATTGGCTTTGAAGATTGATATGAATAAGGCTTATGACAAGGTTGAATGGAATTTTTTGCGAGCTGTTATGTTGAAGCTAGGCTTTTGTAGTGGTTGGGTTAATCGGATCATAGAATGTGTTACCTCAGTTGCCTTCAATATTCAGATTGCTGGAAGGAAAGTTGATTCCCTTGTGCCAGGGAGGGGAGTAAAGCAGGGTGATCCATTATCACCTTGCCTTTTCATCATGGCTACTAAAGTACTCTTACTGATGATCCAATATCATGTTGATAAGAAGGAGTTGAAGGGCATCAAGTTGGCAAGAAGAGCCCCCATGCTTTCTCATTGTTTCTTCACAGATGATGCAATTTTATTTTTGAATTCAGATGAAATCAATTGTCTAGTCCTGAGGAAAATCCTTGATGTTTAATGTGATGCTTCTGGACAAATGGTAAACTTTGAAAAATCCTATATTTTCTTCTCGTCTAATACACCTTTAGAGATGAGGGAGAATGTAGCACGTTGCTTGGGGACAAGACACTCAGATCAGGTAGGAAAGTATTTAGGACTTCCTGTGTTATGGGGAAGATCTAAAGTTGCTGCTTTGGCTTTTGTCCGTGATAAGGTGGGGATGAAGTTGCAAGGATGGAAGCAAAAGTTACTTACTTTTACTGGAAGAGAGGTTTTGATCAAGGCTGTAGCAAACTCCTTTCCTACGTACCCTACGACATGCTTCTTGTTTCCTAAGAAGTCTTGTATGGAGATCGATAGTTTGGTCTCTAACTTCTAGTGGGGTCAGAACAAAGATGAGGGTATGATACATTGGAAGAGTTGGAGTAAGCTAACTCAGAGGAAATGTGATGGTGGAATGGGGTTCCGGGACCTTCTTTGCTTCAATAGAGCACTGCTTGCAAAGACAACTTGGAGACTGCTGCAAAAGCTGAATGATTTGTGGTGTCAATTGCTGAGGGGGATTTATTTCCCTGATGGAGATTTCTTAAGGGCAAAGAAAGGAAAAAGAGCCTCGTGGGGGTGGTCAAGTTTGTTAGAAGGAAGGGATCTGCTTCTCAATGAACTTTGTTGGAAGGTTGGGAATGGACAGAGGATTAAGGTTTAGGAAGATAGGTGGATTACGGGTCTTGAAGGCTATAAATTGGGAGCAGGTTCCATTTCTGAGGAAGAGAAGAAGTTGAAAGTTGTAGACCTGATTGTAAATGGACGCTGGAATCTGAATAGCATTCATGGGAAAATCACTCAAATGGAATTGGAGATGATCTTGAAGACTCCTATTCCTATGAGTGGCTGTGCCGATAGCGTTGTATGGATGGCCAGTAGGAATGGATGCTATTCAGTGAAGTCTGGTTATGGGGTGGCTAAGGAGAGCAAGAAAGAGGTTTTTACCAGAGATCCAGGTTCATCATATGTTACTCCTAAACAGCTTTGGAAAAATATTTGGAAGGTTCCAGCACCGCCAAAAGTACAACATTTCTTATGGTGGATAGGATTAGGAGCAGTGGCGACCAAGGAAGCTTTGTTTAAAAGATCTTGCGCTAGAGATCCAATGTGTCCTGTATGTGGATCTGAGGTAGAGACTACAGAACATTTACTCTTTGTGTCCCTGAGCCAAACAATGTTGGTTTGGAAGTTGTTTAGGATTTCAGTTTAATAAATGGAACGTGCAGAGATGTGAAGAATGGTTGAGATCAATGTTGTGTGGGAAAGATATGCTCAATGAATATGGGAAGTCCATACTTGTTGGTGGATCTAGAAAAAAAGATGTAATTGGGTCTTTAGAGAAGAGAAACCTGATGCTAAGAAGACTGTGAACTGGGTAATGAGACAAGTAGAGGAATTTTGGAAAGCTAAAGGAAGTTTGGGTAATAAAAGTAAGAGGATGCATGTTGAAACTCTCACTAGGCTTCATAATTGGCAAGCACCAAGTGAAGGAACGATCAAGATCAACGTTGATGGTTTTTTCAGGGAAAAGTATGGGGAGGCTGGCATAGGAGTAGTGTGCCGTGATGGAAGTGGGCATTTTGTGGGGGGATTTGGAAAAAAGGTTGAGGCTGACTCTCCTTTTATGGCTGAGTGCATGGCTTTGAGAGAGGCCTTATTGTGCATAAGGAAATTCTCAAAATCTCCAGTGGTGATTGAGATGGATTGTGAGATTCTTTTCAAGATGATTGAGAAGAATTTGAGTGCTAGGTGTGAATGGAAGTGTCTTGAGTTGCTGAAGGAAGTCCTCGAAATAAAGGAGTCTGTGCAAGGGGTCAGTTTTTCTCTTGTCTCAAGGGAGGGAAATAAAGCTGCTGATGCTATAGCAGTAGGTACAACAAGGGGGAGGTACCAGTGTGAATGGCTGGTCTCAACGCCATCCTCCTCATGCATGATTTTGACTCGTGACTCTGTGAGGTGTAGGGAATCCAATGAAGGCACCAGGACAAGTTTCAAGAAAGAAGGTATTGGTTAAGAGTTTCTTGCTTTATCCGGTTTTTAGGTTGTTTCTTATTTTGTTTCTTTCTCGCTTTTTAGTTAGGTGCAAGGTGTGGGATAGGTTGTACTGATAGGATTTTTTGAGAGTTTTTACTTGGCTTCGGCTATTGGTGTGTGTATTAATTTTTTCATGATATTAATAAAATTGATTTTTTTGGCCAAAAAAAATTCAATCAAAGGAATTGGTTGAATCAATTTTAGTTAGATGGCAGTGTCGTGGATCTTAGTAAGTTTAGGTTGTGGTTACGTCTGCTTCTCTATTGTCTTGAGCTTGTGTGGTCAGTTTCAGTTCGGCGGACCGCCTATTTTGGGTAATGTGCGTTAAACTTTGACTCTTTCTTCATTTTTCTTTCCTCTTTATATTATTTTTTGTCCTAAATAATATATCCGATAAAAATTAGTTGACTAATTTAAATAAATTAAAAAAATTAGTTAAGTAAGTTATTTATAATAAATAAGTATTGGTTTTTCTAAAATACTTTTGTTAATTATGTGTATTAGTTATAATTACCATTTGATGAAACCTTTAACATTGACTGTTATCATAAGAACTACCTTGAGAAAATATGAATAAATATGAGAGATAAAGTAATTTGGGATCTTATATTTAATACCAAATTGAATGTCAAACTAGCTCTTATATTAAGAATAGAAGAAATTATAACAATTACATAACAGACTCACTGTAATCTAAAATATCGTATCTTAATTCACTTTGCCTATCAAGTTTATAATTTCTTATCTAAAATATCCTTATTGATTGCTTATATTAAGGGAACTTCCAATTAAGAAGTAATTCTAATGCATATGATTCTGTTAGTTAGGAAAACCAATAATACATATTATTAGGGAAAATGACAGAAAAAGGACGGTTGAAATTTGAAATGACAAAATGGGTATACAAATAACTGAAATGACCAAATGGGTATGGGGTATCAATCTGGAATTTTGTCAATTCGGTAGAAAGACTAAAATACCCTCAACCTCTCTGAAGATATGAACTGCAGAGAAAACAATAATATACCAGAAGAGAGAGAGGCTGAGAAGACGAAACTAGAACAAGGGTGGAAATCTGGAAAGAGGGAAAAGGTAAGCAATTTTTCTGTTAAAACGCTAGTATCACCCGATTTCTTTGTTGCTGCATGCTCAAATGGGGATGGGTTTGTGAGTGTAGAGGGTTTGGATGAAGAATTTCACCAGGACGAGAGAGTGACGCGTCGGAAATGGAAAAATGGTGACAAACAGTAAGCATGAGGTGGTCAGTGTTGTTAAATTCATTATTGAAATTGTAAAATCCTATATTTAAGTTGTCAATGGAGTAAGTGGGTGTGTGTATTTTTTGGGTGTTTCGAAAGATAAATGAAATTGATTATTGGGTAACTAAAATATTGATTTATGCTTCTTTGTTGCAGGTTAGCAGGCTTTGATGACATCTGACATTGGGTCTAACATTGAGGAGTAATTTTTTGGGTGTAAATAGAATAACTTTTGAATCCTTAATTTTTTGGGAGAATAGTTGATAGAGAGGTTATCCTTTTTGTAAATGATGTTAACTGGGTAGGATATGTTTGTAATCTGAATGACAAGGAAACATTAGGTGGTGGTTTAATCTTAATGTTAACTTGTCATTTGAATACAAGTTATGTAACTTCTGTCATAGGCGTACTGGTTTTTGGTAAATATTATCACTTCAGTAGTCAATTCCATTATACATGTAGTAAAGTCTGAATGTTAATATAAACATATCATGATGTTCTTCAGGTGTACTTGTATGCTATTTTGTCAACACATTTTTACCATTTGCTTAATTCCTCTAAGGGAGATGGCGGAAGTTGCCAATGGGCATGACCGGAGTGGTTAATTTGATTACAAATGTTGTTATTCACATTACAAATGTTGTTATTATCATTATCGGGGTAGTAAAATTGGCTGAAAATAGATGTTATTTGGGTTTGAAAGAAATGAGTTAACAAATGGCAATAGCGAGATAGTAACTCTTATTGCAAAAGTTGTAATTCACGTTACAAATATTATCATTATCATTATTAGGGTAGTAAAATTGGCTCCAAATACATGTTAAATTCATTTCACATTAACCAGTTGCAAATGGTAATAGCGAAATTGTAACTCTCATTACGAAAGTTGTAATTCACATTACAAATTTTGTCATTATCATTATCAGGAGTGTGAAATTAGCTCCAAATATATATTACTTGGGTTTGAAATAAACGAGTTGCAAATAACAATAGCGAGATGATAACTCTCATTACAAAAATTGTAATTCATATTATAAATGTTGTCATTATCATTATCGGAGTAGTGAAATTGGCTCCAAATACATGTTACTTTGGTTTAAAATAAACGAGTTGCAAATGGTAATACGGAAGTGGTCACTTGCATTACAAATGTTGTTAATCCCATTATGTGTGTAGTGAAATTTGGGTCCAAATAGATGTAATTTGGGATACAAATAATTGAGTTGCAAATGCCATGACAGAAGTTACAACTTTCATTATGCATGCTGTAATTATCATTACTTGTTTAGTGAAATTATTCCAAAAAAGATTTAAATTAAGCCAACAAATATCATAACTTACAACCTACAACCATAAGTCAAGTATTTTGACAATATCTGAACACTACTTTCACAAATACTATATGTTTAATTTACGTAATCTTTACTACTACCACAGATGTGTCTTTTGGTCAGTGTGGTGGCTTCATTTGATGAAAACAAGCTCAATGCTTTGTCATGTCTTGAATTAAGGTCATGATTCACTAGCCACCACACGAATGCATAATTCAGTAACTTGAAACTGATTTTTCAGCTCCTACTTTGAGCTCACAGGTTGTAAAACAATCTGATTCAAACAGCACAATCATAATTCAGCACTTAGAGACATAAATCATTATGTCCAAATCAGTTTTTAATCTCTAGCTCTTCAATCCTCAAACCAACAGTTTTTTTAAAAAAAAAAAAAAAGAAAGGAAAATCAGTTTTATGCCTCGATACTTTAATTTCACAAGCATCAATTCACAAGCAATAACCCATATACTCATATATATACAAATATTTTACAAGTATTGAATCAGCTTTTAACCTTCAAAACATTTCAACTAGCAATAATATATAATCTGTAAATTATTTTCACTTTCAGAACATGCTAATATATAATTCAGATTCATTAAACAGTCTCTGAACACTATTATATCAGCTTCTAAATTTCCAAAACTTGAATCCTGCAACCTCAAGCATTAATAGCCCCAGCAGCAATGAACACACACACATGCTTGTAAGATGACATGCCATAGCCATTCACTACCCCGATAATGATAATAACAACATTTGTAATGTGAATAACAACATTTGTAATCAAATTAACCACTCCGGTCATGCCTATTGGCAACTTCCGCCATCTCCCCTAGAGGAATTAAGCAAATGGTAAAAATGTTGACAAAATAGCATACAAGTACACCTGAAGAACATCATGATATGTTTATATTAACATTCAGACTTTACTACATGTATAATGGAATTGACTACTGAAGTGATAATATTTACCAAAAACCAGTACGTCTATGACAGAAGTTACATAACTTGTATTCAAATGACAAGTTAACATTAAGATTAAACCACCACCTAATGTTTCCTTGTCATTCAGATTACAAACATATCCTACCCAGTTAACATCATTTACAAAAAGGATAACCTCTCTATCAACTATTCTCCCAAAAAATTAAGGGTTCAAAAGTTATTCTATTTACATCAAAAAAATTACTCCTCAATGTTAGACCCAATGTCAGATGTCATCAAAGCCTGCTAACCTGCAACAAAGAAGCATAAATTAATATTTTAGTTACCCAATAATCAATTTCATTTATCTCTCGAAACACCCAAAAAATACACACACCCACTTACTCCATTGACAACTTAAATATAGGATTTTACAATTTCAGTAATGAATTTAACAACACTGACCACCTCATGCTTACTGTTTGTCACCATTTTTCCATTTCCGACGCGTCACTCTCTCGTCTTGGTCAAATTATTCATCCAAATCCTCTACACTCACAGACCCATCCACATTCGAGCATGCAGCAACAAAGAAATCGGGTGATACTAGCGTTTTAACGGAAAAATTGCTTACCTTTTCCCTCTTTCCAGATTTCCACCCTTGCTCTAGCTTCGTCTTCTCAGCCTCTCTCTCTTCTGGTATATTATTGTTTTCTTTGCAGTTCATATTTTCAGAGAGGTTGAGGGTATTTTAGTCTTTCTACCGAATTGACAAAATTCCAGATTGATACCCCATACCCATTTGGTCATTTCAGTTATTTGTATACCCATTTTGTCATTTCAAATTTCAACCATCCTTTTTCTGTCATTTTCCCTATTTATTATGAAGAATTAACTTAATTAATTTTTTTAATGTTCATAAATTAATTATTTATTTTTTATATTAAGGAGGAGGGGTGGTATTTTCAATATTCCATCTAATCAATTAATGGATGCCTAAATGCAGAAGTATTCTTAAATCTTGATAAACACAATATTCAGAACACTGATGGGATGCGTTTAACTTTTCATCTACGTTAGTTTTTTCAGATGACCAAGATATTTATTATCACAATAAACATTAATTTTTCTCAAGATATGCAAGATAAAGAGTAGATTATTCTTAACTAGATTTTATTTGCCAAGTGAGTTATCTTGTGCTGACCAAATTATAGTAGCCCCTGTTATTGATAAGATTAACCTGAATTTCATAATTTATTTTACTTTTTTTAATCCTATTTATAAAGCACTTTTAACATATTTTATCAAATAAAAAATGTTAAAATTTATTAACTCTGTTTTAAAATCTAATAACTTTCTAATTCCATCCCTATTTAATATAGACATAACTGTAAAAAATAATGAAGCAGGGAAAATGTATACCTAATATATATATATATATGTATAAAATAAACATTTAGAGATATTCATATTGAAAGTCTCATAAATATCCATTTTTTATTAGTTTGGCTCCCTATAAATTTAGTTAGTAAAATGCAGGTTAAGGTTTGCAAAAGCATTTTTGTGTGTATTTTTTTATACACCATCTGTTATATAGTATTATGAGTCAGAGTAAAGTGTTATAAGATCCAAAACAGGAGTGAATAAATTTACACGGATTGAAAAGTCAAAACCGAGAATCAACAGAGATTAGATGTAGCAAAGAGACTAATCCCTCACAATCCCTGTTTATATTTAACTCATCATAATTCCTCTCCCAAGAACCACTGTTTATTGATAGGTGTAGAGTTGGGAATACAAGCAAACTTTGTGGCAAGAAGGGCTTAACTAGCCCACCTAGTTTGGTCACGGGCTAATAGGAGGCAGGCTAGCCCATCAAATTGGGTTACGTTAATTTTAAAAAAACAAAAAGAGGTAAAATCTCTATCTTGTGACTTTTCCCTCTTCTTTTTTTCTTAATCCCCTTTCTTCTCATTTCTGGTCCTCTGGAGATAAAACTAAACCAATTTTTAAATTCTGGTCTTGAAGAGATGAAAAATCATGAAAATCAAGGAACCCTTTCCTACTCCTTAAACCCCCCCCAAAAAACTATCTCTTACAGATAGGGGTGAGCAAAACCGAACTGTAACCGAAAACCGAACCGAACCGAATTTAATTTCGGTTTTTCGGTTCGGTTATTTCGGTTTTCGGTTTTTATTTCGGTTTTTATTTTTTAAACAATTTAGTTTCGGTGTCAATTTTGTAAGTTACAGATACTCACCGTGCGATTTATGGTAATTTACAATTTAATATTAGTGTCAATATATGATAACTTTAAATAAAATATTTTGTGCATTTTATTATTAATTAAAAGCTTATGGGAAAAAGACCATAGCAGCTACCAAATGCAGAACGTGTTTGGATTAGCAATGGCAGAAGTAACTTTTTTTTTAATTTGACTTTTACAGAAGTCAGATTAAATAAAAATCAGATAATGTAATGTGATTTATATTAAAACTGAGTTTTAGAAAAATTCTGTTTGAGAAGCTTAAATTTATTTGGATGATTAATGAAAAAGTAAGTTTAGATGCAAAATGACTTAAAAGGACATAAATTTTATTAAGTCATACATATATAATATTATTTATATATATAATGTGACAACTTTAAAAAAGTATTGAAAATAAAATTATTACAAATAAAGAAATTTAATTCATTGTTAGGAAGAAATTGAAAAAAATACTAAAATACTTAATTAAATATATTTAATGGATATAAATAAATTACTTTGTTGGTCCCAACTGAAAATATTTTTCAGACTTCCTAGCTGCGCCTCTGTTATTCTCGTATTTCAGACTTCCCAACTGAAAATAAACGCATGCAGACACCCAAAATGAATATATGATAAGTGGGTGAAAAATTTAAATTACCATTAATGCTCCAACTGCTTTTTTGGACACACTGGAGAAAG
This sequence comes from Neltuma alba, assembly GCF_004799145.2. Lineage (NCBI taxonomy): Eukaryota > Viridiplantae > Streptophyta > Magnoliopsida > Fabales > Fabaceae > Neltuma > Neltuma alba. The sequence goes on from NW_021637420.1 coordinate 17,287, forward strand.
CAATAAAAGGGAGCTTCTCCCTAAAGCCCATTTGTGCCAAATAAATTATATTACAAAGCTGTGATTCCAAACACACTCCAAATTCAAAAAACTCATTTTACCAGTTGGGAAGTCAGTTTGGATCTCCAAATATGGTTCCAAACGCACCCGCAACCAAAGACAAGAAGCTGTGGCATTGGCACCTTTGTCTGTAATGTAAATACAAATTCAAAAGACTCATCAAAGAATTAATGACAAATTGTCTTCAGTTGGGAGATGAATAAAAGACTCATCAAACCTCAATTTATGAACTTATTATCTTCTTGTGTTTGTCCCTATATACAGTCTGTGTTGTAATATCTTTTTATCTGATACATATGACTGTCTTTTTATATAAAAAAAAATTAATGGTAAATGATGATAGGAGATGAATCAATGTTCTGAATATAGAAGCAGCTACTAATTCTGCTTAATTAGTACTAGGAAAAGTCGAGGAGGTAAGCTTAAGCTTCAACGCTCTCACGGTGATGAGAATTAATTCCTTTAAAAAAAAAAAGTTTGACGACAAGACTACAACCATAGTATATATAATGATTTTTAAAAGTTGAATTAATTAATATAGGTTATGAAATTTTAGATTATAACTGGAATTTAATTTTTAATTTTTATTTTTTTTAAAAAAGGCCAGCCCCAAAAGTGGTGGCGGGCAGAAGAATTGTAGTTAGAAATCAAAAGTAGAGGTCCAAGATAGATTGAAATTCTTAATTTAGTTTAATTAACAAGTAACATATAACAGGAAATAATTCATTTGGATAGTGCTCGTGGAATCTGATGAAGTCAAAAAGAATTATCATTTCGACATTTTTTTTTTTAAAATTGCATGACTAAATGGAACTTGAAATCTGGTACTTGATGATCTATATATAATGGTCCAACAAAATGGATCTTTCACCCTGATGGGCTTTTTTGTTCCAAACATGCCCTGTTTTTCTTCCCCACAACGCATTTTCTGGCTCCTCTCATCTAGAGAAAATTGACCCTCCAAATGGTTTGTGAGAAATCTGATTCAGAATATTGCCAACCTTCTTGTTTTTGTTCGTGTTCTTCTCATCACAGCTTTTTCTGCAAATATGAAAGCTCATGTTATGAATAAAAACTTCGATTTTTGTCATAATTTGTAACTTGAAATAAAATATTCTGGGCCCAATTTCTTATTTACTTACCTGGCTTCATCATGCTCCTGCTGGGATTCCAACAACTTCCAAGATTCCTAGCTGATCCTCCAAATCTATCATGTTTGCGAATCTGCGCGTTAACATTACCATCATCGAGGGTGTTAGAGTTCTCAGAAACAGTTTTATGAGCTTGGTTCAGCATGACGACAACGTCGTCGTTTCAATCTAAGGCTCCACAAGTGATCAAGTTGCGAAACAAACCAGAAGCTCTTGTTGAAAATCTCTTACTTCCATTCAAGGGAGATAATGATGAAGAAGAAGAAGAAGATGATAATGAAATTGAAAATGATGTCTCTGGGTCTTGTTTGCCTGTGTCCACAAGTTTGTCTGGTTCAACTTTACAAGATTCACTTTCATCTGCTAATGTGGACCTATCAGAGCTTATCTCTGATAGTAGCTGATCAAGAGAATTTGGTTTGAAGTACGGAAATCTTTCGAGTTGAAGTTCTTCTGGTATCAATGGTTGCTTCTGCTTCAACTCTTTGCCCTCTCTATCATGTACTTGAACATGAATCTCCTTGTTCAACTTGAAAGCTTTCCTTTCACCAAATATAAAAGTTTCTGCCTAATCAGAGAGGCTTCTCAACAAATACCTGCATAACTCGTTTTGAGAATTATTACCAAACGACAACACTCCATTATTTCATCTGAAGGACATACCAAAAGAGGGAGGGTGGGTTTGAGATCCTTTAAGGACGTATTCATTATCAGAAATTGGAGTAATGAGATCATCATCCAACAAGTCTTGCCACACGTATCCTGTCTTGCATCTCCTGCTTAAAATTTGAATCCACTAATCAAACACTTCAACTCGTTTAAAAAAATAAAAAACAGAGTATGAAGATGCCATTCATTCTACCTCTTGTAGGACCATGCATATATCTGTGTCAGATCCTTCCCTCTCGCTTCTCCAATCGATCTCTTCACATCTTTTATCACGTAAACAAAGTTCATAAATCATGGACTGTGTAAGTCAAAAACAGGGTACTGGACAGAGATAGAAGAGAGTATAAGTTTAAACCCACCATCTCAAAAACCACAATCTTCCTTATTCATGCCATTGTTATCTCTTTGTTTCAACTAAATCTTGACATACGAAAAAAAACACTGAATAATGTGTTTTTCATGTTTTAAAGACAACTCCAAAACCTTAAAGAAACAGAGTATTAAACGACAGAAGAGAGAAGCATACAACATCAGAGGCGAGAATCAACAAATTATGACATGTGCAAGTGAGAAACAAAGTACTACCTCCCGTCCTAATTATAAAAGCCAATTGAGTAATTCGAGAAAATTAAAGAAAGAAGTTAAGTTAGTTATTTGTAATAAATATGTATTGTGTTTCCTAAAATATCTTTACTAATCAAGTATATTGGCTAAAACTATAATTATTAGAAGGATCATCTTGAAAAAAATTGAGTAAATATGAGAGACAAAATGGATTGAGGTCTTATATTTAGGATCAACATAAAAATCAAATGAGGTCTTATATTAAGAACGGGAGATAGTATCAAGTACTGAGGTCAAAAGTGAGAGCAACTTTCTCAAGTCTAACAAATATGCGGTGAAAGAAACAGGGAAATGAAGCCACCTCGAAGATAGACTCCGTTACGAGCCGGATGATGAATACGTATGAGATGTAGTTCTTCAGAACGACCCATCAAACTGAGGAAGTACACTACATGAATCCTTCTCACTTCATCACCTTTACTTCCTTCCATCTCCCTTCTCTCTCTCTCTCTCTCTCTCTCTCTCTCTCTCTCTCTCTCTCTGCTGCAATCTCAAAGCTCTCTTCCTTCAATTCAGAAGCTTAACTCTCTGCTACTTCACAAGCAAGCAATGGCAATATATACTTACACTCTGGAAATCATTTAACATCCGATGAGAAGAAAGATCTCTGTCTCTCATGGTGCCAGCAGCTACTAAAATAGGAACCGATAAGAACCCAATATTGCCTTTCGATGTCTGATTGATTTGTCATTTCAACATGTTGACTTATGTTGGATTAAATAATTTGGTTTACTGCATAAAGTGAAGATAATGCAGGCCTGCTGGAAACAGAGTCATATACGGAGTGCTGGTGTGTGCCTGTTTTCTTTAAATAATTTGGATATTCTCTTGCCTGTTTTCCAATTTTATATAAAACATATTATTTACATAAAACACTACTGTTTATTTATCCATTTATAATTGTAATGAATCGTCAGTTCTTATCACAACATTATTTTCAAAAGAGGTGAATTCTGTTTCTTTCTTTCTGTTACCATTTATAATTCAACTGCAAATCCAATATGATTCCCCCCCCCCTCAAAGTCAGCTTTTTGATTCATGATGACAAAATACTTATTTGTACTGTATTGCTGGCATTCATAGTTAACATATAGTATCTCTAAGAATAGATATGCCGTGTGCATTTTCGTAAATTTGTGACATAAAAATTTTAAAAGTTTACAATCAATTTTTATTTGTAATTGGAATACTTTTTTTTTAAAATATTGAAAATTATATACGATCTAATGCATATAAAATTATAATGATTTCACTTAAACAAAAACGTTGACAACTTAACGAGAATTGATAAATGGTGTCATTTCAAATATAACAGTACATAACAACAAAAAAATAAAAAAATAAAAATTACTGTCTTTAAAATGATAACAATTATAATATTAAAGATATATTTTCCCAGTCAACTATTAGCGCACCTATTAGATCGAGCTATGTTAATTTGTAAAGAGATAAATTAGAAAAAGACGGAATCATTGTAATTATGATATGTGAACCTTTATAATGAGCCACATTTTCTCCCTCAGGTCATTAATAATTAAAAAAAATACTAAATAATTCTCAACTTTTCTAATTTGTCTTATAAATAGAAACAAGTCACTCTCGAAAATGTTGCCCCACAAGTAGAAACTGAGGACAACCAATTTTAAGATAATTGAAAGTATTTTAGTAAAATTTGCAAGGTTTTATTCATAAACAAGTCCCATATTCAGAGTTTATATGTAAATTTGCCTATGTAATTCGTCTTGAGTTCAATATAAATAATTCCCTTGAATAAGTGTTCGTGTCACTCTTCCAATAAATAGTTTAGTTAAAACAAGCAAGTAGTTGCATTACAGACTTAGTTTCATCATAAATGTACTGATTAAAATAGTGTAGTTGAACAAATATAGAAGCAGACAACATAAATATAGAATCAAAAGCAGCTCTTGAATGATGGCTTAAAGGATGCTAGGCCTGATCACTTTTAGCATCCCACGCAGCAAAAACTGTATCCTGCATATGACATTACAAAAAAGAATTAGAATAATTGAGACGCATGCCACAAACAACTTTGCAGCAATATATACTTTGCAACCGAGTGAATAATTGAAAATATCATTAGCAACTTAGGAGATGAGATATATTCACAACGATTAATATCCCAGATTGAGTAGTAGCGCTAGTGCACACTTCGAACATTCAAATGAAAAAAACAAAGATTAAGAGATGATGAGGTTATATATCCTACAAATTGGCTTCCCTTTGTTGAGATTTATTTATGATATTCAATGTAGTAACTTATAACAAACAAAATGCCAATTATTGGAACATTAATTGTTTTTATTGGCAGGCATTCAGAAACTGATATGAGCGTGCAAGGTTAGTAATGATCACAAGAATCAAGTACAACGTGGGCAGATGGAGAGAAATAAAGAAGACAAAAGGAAACATATGAATGATCATTTGAAGCACGAGGAGAAATAAACACAAACAGTAACTATATTCATCATAAACGTAACATAAAAGGAAGTCAAAGAGTGGGGCGGATATGGACCTCATTAATCACTTTTGCCAATAGTATGTACCAGATGAGTTCTTCTTCATCGGAGGCACACTTTCATCATTTGAGATCGCTATCCGAGGGGGATTCAGTTTCTTGCAATAATTAGCAGAGAATTTTCGGAGAGAAGGGCAGTGGAGGATGCCTGTGCATACGGACTCTAATTCTGGCATGACAAGTAATGTCAGAGATGTCAACATGGGAAGTTTGATAGTATGTTCCATTACAGGATGAACATCTCCAACTATTTCTTTCATCTGCTCACACCTTTCAACCCAAATGGTGCGCAGGTTTTGGAGGAGTGCTAATAATTCAAACGGCATCAGAGTATTCATGCTTTCACAATACAAAATTTGGAGATCTGTGAGCTGAGAAAATAGGGCAGATTGATGCAAGGAATCAGCAGATGGTGACACCAAATCTTTTAAGTTGTCCATTTTCCAGAGGTGTAGACGTCCAACGAGTTGGGAAGAGGAGCAAAAGGGGCAACTGCAACAACACAAGCACTCCACATCTTCACAGTCGCTAATGCACAGTTCAATTTGGGGTGGATTGTTGTTGTGGGCATATGATAAAATATTGCATGGGGATCTAACACCAGTCCCTAGGAAACATGCTGTTATAAACAACTCCTTGATGTCTCTTGGGAGTACTACTGGTTCTCTATTTTTGAAATTCATACCCTTAAGAATTATCTTTTTCATAGAATATTCTCTCTTTATTTGATCATCAAGACCACCAAGATAATCATAAAGTGCAGAGTATAAAGTTAATTGATAACTTCTGATTACACGATTTTCGGCCATGAACTTCACAAAGGTATTGAAGATGCTAATGTCATGAAAGTAGGCACATATAACTTCCAACTTTTTCAAACCTTGTATGCTTTGTACTGTTGCATCCGTTAAGCATTGGGCATCACCCAACTCAAGACACTCTAAATTGATCAATTTGGATATGAGCAATGGTGATATTACCCACTCATCAATCTCGAGTAGACTCAGCCATCTAAGACTGACCAATGATTCCAAACCCACAGGTGCCTCAGTGATGGCAGCCCAAGATAGATCCAGTGATATTAACCGTTTCAATTTTCCTAATGAAGGAATGTCCCTCAATTCTGTACATCTTGAAAGTAACAATGTAATGAGATATTTTAAGTTAGATACCGATTTGGGCAAACACCAGATTGCAGTCTCAGACAAATCAAGTGTTTTAAGAGCGGGCATGTTGTTGAAAAACTCATCTGTGATGTGGTTGAGTTCTTTGTTACCATTCAAAAGCAACATCGAAAGTTGAGTACAGTTAGGACATGTGCCACATGGAATTGCTTGTATCTTGTTTCCCGTTAGAAAAACTTGCTGTAGATCTTCTTTCCATTGGTCATCACTTGGTATTTCTATCAAATTCTTATAAGCTTTTCTCATAATTTTACCAGTGTCTTCTGCAATACCAGTAGCTAGGACTCTAAGAAACTTGTTTATTATCAAGTAACCATAATCATCATAATCCAACATGCTGTGATTCTTTAATTTAAGCAACATGTTGTAACCTTCATCATACTGCACACTCAACTCCATTGTCTCATCAATGCTTTCATAAACAAACCTTCTTATGAAATAATGAATATTGTCCTCAAAACACAGATTATTGGTTCCGATCCTCAAGACCCAATACAACAAGAATTTTTGCAATTTGTTAGTTAAGAAATCATAGCTAGATCTCAAAACTGGAAATACCCATTTATCCATTTCATATTGCCCATTGCCCAAATTTTTAAGACATTCCAACATATGTCTCCATTCTACAGCTTTCGTTTTCCCTTTCATGCTTGTTGCGATTCTAACAATAGCTAGGGGAAAACCCTCACATTCTTGTACCACATTCTGCGCAATGTTTTCCACAAACCACGAAATGTTTTCCACTTCTGAAGATAGTTCTTCACGGAATAATCCAAAAAACTCATCAAACAATGTCCGACTATCTTCTTCATCTAAAGGCTTCACTTTTATTACCTCCTCACAACCCATACCCTGACACACTTCCCCTATGCGGGTGGTCAAAATCAATTTAATTCGATTATCTGACATAGGAAATCCGACGTCCTTTAGAGAGAAATGATCCCAAACATCATCTAAAATAATAACACAATTCTTCATCTCTTTGAATGTTTGAAATAATTTTCTAGCAATTCTTTTACGAGGCTCATCAGATATATCCAACTTAATTGATTTAGCTATGACTTTTTGCAACTTGTAGATGTCGATATTTTGTGATACAGTCAGCCAAATAACTTTAATGTCACCGTTGGCTTCTTCTAAAAGCTTGTCATGAATATGGGTTGCTAAGGCTGTTTTTCCTGAACCCCCCATTTCCCAAATGCCAATTGCGGACACCTTGTCACCCATTATCCACTCCCATATTTGTTTAGCATCATTTTGAAAATTGCGCCCAATTAAATCTGTTGTAGGCAATATATAATCTTTGGAAGACCCTAGCAACAAAAATAGTAATTAAATAAAGATAGTGAGAAAAGTAAAAATAATAATAATAATAAATTACATAATATGGCATTCAAATTTTAAGCAGTCGTATATATACTCCCTCCGTCCCTATGTGGAAATCACATTTTGGAAGATTTCAAGAACTCAAAATGTAAGTCACCAAAAAATTTAGGCGGCATTAAAAAATTTTCCTTTCCTGTCCCTCATTAAGTAATCAAAAAGTTATGGAGAAGAGAGTGGCAAACAGGAAAATATGAGAGAAGGTTACAATTTGATGAGAATGTTATGACAATTTTTTTGGCAAAAAAAAAAGGTATGAAAATTTTTAAAAGTTTAAAAACAAATTCATAAATGAAAAATAAATGGAGGTGGATATAAGTTCTATATGCTGATATTCATACCTTCTTCTAAACGATCTTGTCTAATCACTCTGTCAACTCGTAATCTTTTATTGCCATCCTGCTTTTGCGCATAGTGGCGTCTTGCTTTGCCATATAGATTTCGTTTTTCTTGGTTCAGGTCACTGTTGAGCAACTTCAAAGCCAAATCATCCCTTTCTTTTTCACTGCCAAACTACATAGTTGTCCGTATCATTTATATGACAAAGGGTCTATTTGGGATGAAGAAAATGGAGGGAAGGAAAGGAGAGAGAAAATTTTAATGAGGCTGATTGTAAAAATTAAAAAAATGGGGTTAAAAGTTTTTAATTAATTTTTAGGACTCTTTTTATTTTACACATTCTCTTTATTAAAATTTTAAAATCTCATTTCTTCAATTTTTTTAAATCAACCTCATTAAAATTTTCTTGCCCTTACCTTCCCCTCCATTTACCTCATAGGGTAAAAGAGAGTACTTGCGTGCTCGTTTAGGACTGTGTGGGCATGTGTGAGTGCTTAGCTATGAATCTATGACTCTATGTCTGTAAGAGGCCGGTCATACCTGAAATGAAGGATTTATCTTCACGTAATTATATGATTGTTCCGTGAACTTCATAACAAAGATACCGCAATCAAATCTACAAATTAAAAAAAAAAATATATCATAAGGTCATGATACAAACTTCTTATAGTAAAGTCTATCTAATTTTACATAATAATTATCAACTCACCCATTGGGCTGTTTGAGGATGTCAGTTTTCATCTTCGAACGAAATCCCGTAAATGCTACATTTACGAAGAGTTTTTCCATGGCAAGCAACTAGATATATAAAACATAAATTCTATAAAATCAAAAGAATAATTGATCAATTAATGTTGTGAATATTGCAATTATCTAACACTCACCAATTTTCTTGTATTCTCATCGCGATCTGTTTCAGCCACACATGTATCGAGCAGAGAATCCCATATTTCAATCTCTTCATTCTTTACATGGATAATGTATAAATAAAAATGTCCACAATGTGGCTTTGTTTCAGTGTGAACAGGAATAAACACCTATTATTTGTGATGACAAAAATCAAATTGACACACAGTAGGAAAAATAGTAATCATGTTGATAGAGAAACTTTTCTATAAAGAGTTGAAAAGACTGACATACCTTCTCACAGGATTCCAGGTCGGACATATAATTTTCTCTTATTTTTTGACGATGGACAAAGGCCAAGAAGTGACTTATGCTGCCTTTGAGTGCTGCCTCCTATGATTACATTACGGAGGAACCGTTAAGAGTTATTGTCAATGAACTAGTTTTAGATTAAACAACTATTGACATGCATCATGTAACAAAGAAGGGAATAGGAAATCACCGAAAATGTCACAGGAAGATACCAATTCGAAGGTGTAATTTTCTTCTTTCGCTCAATATGGGTTAACATCTCTACAAAAGCATCTATTACCTAAGAATGCATGAAACTGAATATTATTAATATAACTAAAACCTTTGTCATTAATATTAAAATAGAAGATAAAAATATAATAAATAAATACTAACCAATGAATCCAAAAAAGCCCCTAGTCTAAGCGTGGCAAATTCTTCTTGAGACAAATATGAAAGCGGGGAACGAAAAACCTTATCTTCAGCACTGAAGAATTAATTAAAATGATATACTTATCAAAAAATAGAATTAGAGTGATTTTAAAAAAAGAAAAAAAATAAAATACATTCATATATACATATTAGAAGTACATATACAGTCAGAAGTGTTAAGAATGCTTTGGGTCCAATATATAAGCCCAGATATATAAAGCCCAACTAATTGTTATTCATTTAGTATATTACTGATCCAGTGTACATTACACGTGTAAGCTCCTCCTGTAAACTAGGGTTTTTACCCTGTCTATATATAGAATAACAAAGGGCCTTGAACAGTGCGCCTTCATTGATTTTATTATCAGTCTCTCTATTACATTTCTTATCTTGGTATCCAGAGCCAGCTGGTTAGTCACCAATGTCGAATCCCAATGAATCACCAGAGTCCCAAAATAACCCCAGGACATCATCTGAAACGTCCAAAATGGATGACAGCTCCATTGTCACTGACTCCCTTTTAGCCAAACTAACAGAAAAGAACAGCCCATTATCTCAATCCTGTTCTGTCAAGCTGGACAGACTTAATTACTCATTGTGGCTCACATGTTTTGCCTGTCATTAAAGGCCATAAGCTGGAAGGATTCATCAATGGAACAAAGCGATGCCCAACTCAGTTCATCACAGAAGGAACTGAAACGAAGATCAACCCAGCCTTTGAAGACTGGGTAGCAGCCGACCAGCTCCTTTTTGGATGGCTTCTTAATACCATAACCATCGAAATCTCTGCTGAAATGACCTCTGTCTCCACCTCTGCTGGTCTCTGGCGTGTTGCAAAGGAGATTGCTGGTGCTCAAACGAAATCCCATCTCCTTCTCTGTTCTGAACTTCAGAGGACAAGAAAAGGCTCCCTGAAGATGTCTGAATACCTGGCAAAAATGAAGAATCTGGCAGAACAGCTCGCACTCGCCGGTAGCCCAATACCGTTGCCAGATCTCATCATTCAGGCTTTAGCTGGACTGGACGGCAACTACAACCCTATTGTGGTTCAACTCTCCAACCGTGCTGATGAGTTAAGTTGGATTGAGATGCAGTCTCAGCTCTTCACCTTTGAGAGTAGACTGGAGCAGCTTCAACTTATTTCTAAAACTTCAACTCATTTTGCAAACACTGTTCGGCTTGATGACTCCCTTGTTCCACGGTCAAACAGCAACTCTTCCTTTAGAAACAACTGGCGTGGTGGCCGTGGGAATAGAGGAAGACGTGGTAGGAGTCGAAATGAACATGGAAGTTCTGGAAGAAACAACAACTATGATGATGGTCCGCCAAAATGCCAGCTCTGCAATAGGGTCGGTCATGTGGTTGAGAATTGCTTTTACCATTTTGACCGATCCTTGGTTCCTTCTAGTGGTCGGAAGCAATAGAGAGCCACCTATACTAATCTGGATAGTGCTTATTGGGCAACTCCAGAGGTGGTGAATGATGATGCCTGGTACCTAGACAGTGGAGCAACAAGTCATGTGACCAATGATATCAACAAAATTGATAGTGCTGCTGAAATCAATGGTAAGATGAATATTGTAGTAGGAGATGGTTTTAAACTTGGTGTCGATAAAGTGGGTTCCTCAACTATTAAAAATGTCAGTAACAGAGAAGTTAAGCTGAACAGAATACTTTATACTCCTGAAATCAAAAGGAATTTACTCGGTGTGTATCAAGTGGCTCATGACAATAAGGCTAATGTGATTTTTAACACAAATGGTGTTTTTGTGAAGGATCAGATAACAGGGCAGCTAATACTACAGGGCAAGCCAAGTAGTGGAGGCATGTTTCGAGTTCTAGACTTGAGGAGAAAAGGAAGACAAGAAGATCTGGTTTTAGTTGCTGAAGAAGCTGTTAACACAGCATCTAGTTTTAAAGCATTTAGTAAAACCTTTTGGCATTATAGACTTGATCACCCTAGTGACAAGATTCTAAACAGAATTATAGCTGAATGTAATATGAAAATATCTTCTAATGAAAGTGAGCCTAGTTTCTGTGAATCTTGCAAGTATGGGAAAATGCATTCTTTACCTTTCAAAGTGTTGACCTCACATGCTTCTAAACCACTTGAGTTAATACACACTGATCTTTGGGGACCCTCACCACTTCAATCTATGAATGGTTTCCGATACTATATTCTCTTTGTTGATGATTATAGCAGGTATTCTTGGATTTTTCCCTTGAAAACCAAGGATGAGGCTCTTCACATGTTTGTCCAGTTTAAGAATTTTGCTGAAAAACAGTTTGAAAGTAAAATCAAAATTGTTCAAAGTGACTGGGGAGGTGAATATAGAAAGTTTGCCAAGGTTTTACAAGAATCAGGCATACATTTTAGGCATTGCTGCCCTCACACATCTCCACAAAATGGGAGAGCAGAAAGCAAACATAGGCACATAGTAGAAATGGGTTTGACTCTCCCAGCTCAAGCCAAGATGCCCTTATTCTATTGGTGGGAAGCCTTTCATACAGCAACTGAACTAATTAATCGATTACCATCACTGATTCTAGGAGGTGTATCACCTTTCTTCAGACTTACTGGCAAGCTTCCAGACTATGAACATCTCAAAATATTTAGAACAGCATGCTATCCATGCCTTAGACCCTATAATGATCATAAACTACAGTTCAGAACAACTAAGTGTGTCTTCATTGGTTACAGCAACAATCATAAAGGATATAAGTGCCTGAGTCCTACTGGAAGAATCTACATTTCTCACCATGTAGCTTTTAATGAACATGATTTTCCTTTTTCTACAGGTTTTTTGAACAAGAAAGAGGTACCTGCTGAAGAAGTGCATCTGAAATCCTTCTTCCAATCTGCTCTGTGCTCTCTGTCGAAATACTGTCCAGCTGATGGTGTTGATAACAACACTCAATGTAGCAGTCTTAATGATCCTCAAGATGCTTCAGATCACACTCCTTATCTCCCAATGATGGAACGTGATTCTGCAGAAATAGGGAATGAAGAAGAAAATGAGCAAGCCTCTACTAATCAATTTTCAGATTCAACTGGCAATGGATCACCAAAAAATTCCTGCAAACAGGCCGAAGAGAACATTCAGGCAACAGAATCTTCTTCACAACAAATTAACTCTCCAATCAGACATCAAATGGTGACTCGAAGTAAAGCAGGGATTCACAAACCCAAGTTTCCCTACATTGGAACTGTAACAGCAGAGATAGTTATTCTAAAAGAGCCTACAATTGTACAAGAGGCACTCAATTCTCCACAGTGGCAGCAGGCAATGTTAAATGACTACAAAGCTCTTATGAAGAATCATACATGGGATCTAATTCCTTATACTAGACAGAAGAAACTCGTTGATTGCAAATGTGTGTTCAAGGCCAAACAACTACCTGATGGATCTGGTTACAAACCTAAAGCAAGGCTAGTCGCCAAAGGCTTTCAACAAAGGTTTGGAGAAGATTTTGATGAAACCTTTAGCCCTGTGCTGAAAACTTCTACCTTGAGGTTTGTACTATCACTAGCAGTTACTTTTGGGTGGAAAATTAGACAACTTGATATCAACAATGCTTTCTTAAATGGTGACCTACAAGAGCAAGTCTTAATGAAGCAACCTGAAGGCTTCATGTCATCTAAGTTTCCTAATCATGTTTGTTTACTAAAGAAAGCACTCTATGGCCTAAGACAAGCACCTAGAGCATGGTTTGAAAAACTAAGGTCTACCTTGCTGAACTGGGGATTCTGTCATTCTAAATGTGATACTTCTTTGTTTTTCTCAAACACAAGGAGTTTGTCCTGTTTGTTCTAGTATATGTGGATGATATTGTTATCACAAGCAATTCTTCTGAAGTACTTGAGTTGTTTATCAAACAACTCAATTCACAATTTGCTTTAAAGGATCTAGGTACACTTCATCACTTTCTGGGCATTGAGGACTTTAGAGATGATACAGGCTTATATTTGAAGCAGAGCAAATATATTTCAGCTATTCTTGACAAGTTCAATATGACAAATTGCTCATCAGTACCAACACCCATGGTAACAAATAGACACTACGCCAAAGATGAAGGGTCACCTCTCAATAATCCAACTGAATTCAGACAAGCAATTGGAGCTCTACAGTATTTGATTAATACTCGGCCTGACATTACTTTTGCCGTCAATAAGTTAAGTCAATTTCTTTCCTCACCAACTGATCAACATTGGCAAGCACTCAAACGAATTCTCAGATATCTAAAGGGAACCACAAATCTAGCTCTACATATTAAACCGAGCACTCACCTCAGTTTGCAGGGCTTCTCAGACGCCGACTGGGCAATGTGCCCTGATGACCGGCGTTCGATTGGCGGCTACTGTGTTTTTCTGGGAGATTCGTTAATTTCTTTGTCAGCCAAAAAGCAGCAAGTGGTAGCACGGTCCTCGGCCGAGTCAGAATATCGTGCTCTCGCAAATCTAGCTACAGAACTCGCATGGTTTCAATCTCTGTTCGGAGAACTTGGTGTCCACCTAAACCATCCTCCCATTGCCTGGTGCGACAACTTGAGTGCAACTGCCTTAGCATCTAACCCAATTTATCACGCTCGATCGAAACACATAGAGCTTGATGTTCATTATCTGAGGGACAGAGTGTTAGACCGAAAGCTCACAGTTCAATTTATTCCCTCCTCCGAGCAATTAGCTGATGTCTTCACCAAGGCCTTATCTCATTCCAAGTTTCGGGCATTTAGAGACAAACTGGGCCTTATAGATTCACCAAGGCCCAATTTGACAGGGAATGTTAAGAATGCTTTGGGTCCAATATATAAGCCCAGATATATAAAGCCCAACTAATTGTTATTCATTTAGTATATTACTGATCCAGTGTACATTACACGTGTAAGCTCCTCCTGTAAACTAGGGTTTTTACCCTGTCTATATATAGAATAACAAAGGGCCTTGAACAGTGCGCCTTCATTGATTTTATTATCAGTCTCTCTATTACATTTCTTATCTAGAAGTATGAATCTAACCTTAAGCATTCAAACACATATTGGATAACCTTCAAGTCTTCATTCTCCCCATCGGAAACAGATGAAGACCCAAAAACTCGAACCCCTTCCCGATACTTGGCATTAGCTTGGCTTTGTCCTGCTTCGTCCGGCATGCTATAATCTATTATACCGTCCAGTGAGATTTCTTTTAAGGAAAAAAATATAAATAAAATGAAATAAAATTCCCTGAGCATGACTTGTAAAAAAATTTACCAGAACTAAGGGAAGAGTTAAAAGTTAAAACTCTTCACCTCTGTCTGAAAAGTAAGGAGTATCTAATTGATTTTATCTTCATTTAAACCTATGGTATAGCTTAACTATAATAATTGGGTCAACATTAAATAACGGCAATGTGGGAGAAATGTAATGAATATCACAGATGATATCTTTAAAAAAAGGCTGGCAAAAAAACAAAAAGAAAAAAATCCCCTCTGCATGACTTATAAAAAAGATGGGAGGGAGCATAATAATATATAATCACGTAACCTCCTTGTTGACAATGTTGGAGGTTGTCTCTGAGATCATTGGAGTTTCCTTTGTCTGAAACGAATTTTGGACAGGCTCGAATGCCTTTGCCTTTTTCTCCATTAATATGAGATCTGATTCTGCTGGCACCTCCTGCGAATTTCCGTTCCCAATATTTACACTTCCATCTTCGTCCTTCCTCCAATACCTCAACGTGTCCCCGCACATCATCATCCTTTGGCCTTCCACCACCTACCTTTTTCATTATTACTGTTCCTGCATATGCAATATATACACAGAGACTGAACCAAAGTGATAATAATTGAAATTGAAGTCACATATACAGTTCCACAGTTCGGGGCTTGAGTTTTCGCCAATAAATCTAATCTACTTTTCCCGCACACACAAAATCATCTACCTTTCCTTAATATGCATGCAATTTGATCGAGCAACGTGAAGGGATGAAGATTATTGTGCGCAGAGAAGCTTCAGAGATCGACCAACCTTGAATTTGTCCAAGCAGAGAATGAACCATCGTGGAAAGGCAGAAACAGAAGAAACAAACAAAGGAAGATGAAAATGAGGTCACATGATAATAATCAAATGGAAAAGCAGAGGAAATTAAGAGAGAAATTACTGAATGCTATTTCATGTTGAGGATTGAAGCATGGCGAACAGCTGACCCCGGTGAGAAACAGTAGTTGAGTCGAGTCCACAGAATAGGAATGTGATGATAAAGGACGACTTTGGGGGAAGAGTGAGTCTGAGATAATTACCGTGTGCATTGTGTAGTCCAGCTGTATGACAGAGTGCTTAATCAGAGCGGTGGACGAGAAAATTCCATGCTAAGCATAATGATGAGTGCCGAAAGCACAAGATTCTTGTCTGATTGGCCCATTGACTCCGTTGGCGGAAGCGGGAAACACCTTTTATTTAAAACCTATTCATATTTAAATCGGTTGTTAAACTCATAATCTCTAAACTTTAAACTAATTAATACTCCATCTTATTCTTATTACGAGACTAATTTATGTGCCGCAATGAAAAGTTAGTTAAAATTAATTTTCTTGGATGCCAAACCTATATTACTAAGCATCTACACCGAGGCATTCAATTTCAACTTGCCAACTCACAATATGACAAAAGAACATAATTTCAGTTCACATTGTTAGAATTAAGCACGTGGGTTGTTATGTAATTAGTTGTAACAGATACAAGTTGTATTCCAGTAGTATGCCAGCTGTAAAGCTTAGTTGTATAGTAACTTATGCTTAAGATTTGTACTCTGATACAAACAGTATAATATAAGTACGGGTGTCCAGTGGAAAGAAAGTCACTGAACCCATTTTCATCATTCTTTCACTTGGTATCTAGAGCCAAAAACAATTTTCTCTCTCATGGCGAGTTCCCCGATCCTGAGCACTACTTTCATCTCTTCTTCTCTTCCGAAACCTTCGACTTTTCTTTCTTCTTCATCATCTTCCTCTTCCTCTTCTAATGCTGTTACTCAACCTTCTCCTATCAAGCTGGATGGGAACAATTTTCTCTATTGGCAGGCGATGATTTTTTCTCATCTTCGAGGTCAAAGACTTGATGGCTATGTTACTGGTACAAAGCCATGTCCGTCGCAGTGGCTCACAGACAACGAGTCCAAAATCAATCCATTATATGAGGAGTGGATTGCGCATGATCAAGCCATTTTTGGTTGGTTATTAGCTAGCATGACGCCGGAGATAAGGAGCAAGCTGGTTCACTGCCGGACGTCACATGAACTCTGGAAAACCATTCGAGATCTGATTGGAGCAGATACTCGGTCTAAAGTAGTGATGCATCGATCGGAGCTTCAACGCATTAGAAAGAATTCAATGACTATGGAGGACTATTTGAACAGAGTCCGTTCTCTTGCTGATCAACTTAGTCTTGCTGGAGCTCTAGTTGCAAATGATGAGCTCATTACTATCACCTTATCTGGCTTAGATCTGGAATATAACTCTGTAGTTTGTACTTTGTCTGGTAGAACTGATCTTACATGGATCAATTTACAAGCTGAATTACTTATGTTTGAGCGTAGATTGGATCTTTATAGGAATATGGCTAATCTTTCCATAGCTCCCTCCGCTAATGTTGCTCGTACAGAAAACAATCTTCGTGATCGCGGAGGATCTTCTTATCGAGGTATACGTGGAAACAGAGGACGAGGCAGAGGATCAAGAAATCAGCGACCAGTATGTCAAGTCTGTGGTAGAACTGGTCATATCGCTTCAGATTGCTATTTTCGTTTTGATCGAAATGTGAGGCTGCATAGTCAGCAGAACACAAACATTGGAGCTTCCTTATCTCAACCAGCAGCATATTATGCTACACCTCAAATGGTCGCAGATCCTACTTGGCTTGTTGATAGTGGAGCAACGAATCATGTGGTGAATACTCCTACACTCATTCAAGATCCAGTAAATATGAATGGTAAGAGATCTATGATTGGTTTTGATGGTTCTAAAATGCCCATTCTAGGAACTGGATCTTCTTCTTTACCATGCTCTTCTCAGTCACTCAGTCTAAATAATGTATTGTATGTTCCTGGATCACAACACAATTTATTAAGTGTTGTTCAGCTCACAACCGATAATAATGTCTCTGTTAAGTTTGATAGACATGGTTGTTATGTGAAGGATCAGGACACCAAGGAAGTTCTGCAGAAAGGGGTTCGTAAAGAAGGAGGCTATGAAATGGCAGGAACAGTAAACAAGTATTCAGACAAAGCTATAAAAGTACCAACTGCTTTAACCATACAAGAAAAGAATTATAAGGACAGTCTAGCTCAAATGTGGCATATGAGACTAGGGCATCCTACTCTGTCTGTAATGAATAAAGCTTTGTCCTCTTGCAATATCAAGATCAATAAAATTGATTTTGTTTTCTGTGATGCATGTCAATATGGAAAGTCACATTTATTGCCATTTCATCGATCTGATAGTAAAGCTTCAAATGTGTTAGATCTAATCCACACAGACTTGTGGGGTCCTGCACCCATTGCTAGCACTTCTGGATTTAAATATTATATACATTTTGTTGATGATCACAGTAGATTTACTTGGTTATATCCATTGAGGCAGAAATCAGAGGCATTAAGTGCTTTTGTTCAGTTTAAGCAGTTGGTTGAAAATAAATTTGAAAGAAAAATTAAGACCATTCAGAGTGACTGGGGAGGAGAATTTCGAAGCTTTACTGGTTTAATGATTGAACATGGCATAGAATTCAGGCATTCATGTCCACATACATCAAATCAGAATGGCCGTGCAGAGAGGAAACATCGCCACATAGTAGAAACTGGGCTTAGTCTTCTAGCACAAGCATCTATGCCTCTGCACTATTGGTATGAAGCGTTTCAATGCAGTGTTTATCTGATAAACAGGATGCCAACCGAAGTATTAAGTGGAAAATCACCTTATGAAACTCTATATCAGACTGTTCCTGATCTGAATTTTCTAAAAGTATTTGGCAGTGCATGTTTTCCTTGCCTTCGTCCTTACAATACACACAAGTTACAGTATCATACAGTAAAATGTGTGTTCTTGGGTTATAGTAGTGATCACAAAGGTTATAAGTGCCTGAGCTCTACGGGAAGAATTTTTATTTCTAGACATGTTGTGTTCAATGAGCTTGATTTTCCATTTAAGGCTGGTTTTCTGAATACTAAGCAGACAGAAAACAATATTGTTGTTGACGCTTCATTTTTTATGCTACCTAATATTTCTCTACCTCAGGGGCAATCACAGCAGCAACATGTAGTTGATCAAGGAGAGAATTCAATCAATGTTATGCCTTCTTATGAGAGTGAAGTGCCGGCACCAGTGTCCTCATCTCAGGAAAATCCTGAGTCTTCTTCACATGAATCTGAATCAAATTCATCTTCTAATGAAGCACTCTTGCAGCAACAAAATGTTCATACAATGATGACAAGGAGCAAAGCTGGAATTTTCAAACCAAAGCACCCCTTTGTAAGAGTGGCAAAACAAGTACTGGAGACAGAGCCTGAACCCTCTTCAGTACCTGAAGCCTTGAAGAAACCTGAGTGGAAAGCTTCAATGAAAGAGGAGTTTGATGCTTTAGTCAGAAACAACACTTGGGTTCTTGTTCCTCCTACTGGTAGAGAAAGTATAGTTGAGTGTAAGTGGGTTTTCAGGAACAAGTTTCATTCAGATGGAAAACTTTCTAAGAGGAAATCCAGATTGGTGGCAAAAGGTTTTCAGCAAAGTCCTGGTATAGATTATTATGAAACCTTTAGTCCAGTAGTCAAAGCTTCTACAATCCGATTGATTCTTACTATTGCAATGTCTAAAGGCTGGTGTGTGAATCAACTGGACATTAATAATGCGTTTCTTAAGGTACTCTGGCAGAGACAGTATATATGAGACAGCCTGAAGGGTTTGTTGATCCAGTGAAGCCCAATCATATATGTAAACTTGAGAAAGCCTTGTATGGTCTACGGCAAGCCCCCAGGGCTTGGTTTGACAAGCTGAAAAACACTCTATTAAGCTGGGGTTTTGAAAATACAAAGTGTGATACTTCACTTTTCTGGTTCAAGAAGTCAGGAATCATACTGCTAGTATTGGTGTATGTGGATGATATCATAGTGACTGGTAATGATCCTATAAAAATTAAAGGATTTATCAAAGAACTGAACGCCAAGTTTGCCTTAAAAGACATGGGTCTACACTATTTTCTTGGCATTAAGGTAAAAAGAACTTCAAACAGTATGGTTCTCAGTCAGACTAAGTATATCTCTGATGTGCTGAAAAGATATGGAATGTTGACTTGTGCTCCTTGTCCTACACCCATGATTTCTGGAAAATCCTTGTCTGCTTATGAAGGAGATCCATTGACTGATCCCACTAAGTATAGAAGTGCAATTGGTGCATTGCAATATGTTACACAAACTCGGCCAGACATTTCCTTTGCTGTGAATCGATTAAGTCAGTTTCTGCATTGCCCAACTTCTGCGCATTGGCAAGCAGTAAAAAGGCTGCTTAGATATCTAAAAGGAACTGCAACTCTTGGTCTCTGTATTAAACCTAGTAAAGACTTGAATTTTATAGGCTATTCTGATGCAGATTGGGCAGCATGTCCAGATGATAGAAAATCAGTTAGTGGCTATTGTGTATTCTTTGGAAATTCTCTTGTATCATGGAATTCAAGAAAACAAAGAGCTGTATCCAGGTCCAGTACAGAGTCTGAATATAGGGCTCTCACTGATTTAGCAAGTGAATTGTTGTGGCTTCAATCCTTACTTCATGAGTTGCAGTTTCCATTAACAAGAGTTCCTCAAATTTGGTGTGATAACACCAGTGCACAGGCATTAGCCAGTAATCCTGTGTATCATGCAAGAACCAAACATATTGAACTGGATGCTCACTTCATTCGAGATCAAGTTTTAGCTAAAAGAGTTGTTATTGGTCATGTTCCTTCTGATGACCAGATAGCCGACTGCATGACAAAGGCTCTGCCTCATTCAAGATTCTGGACTCTCAGAACCAAGCTCGGCATCAGCTTCACACCTGCCTTCACTTGAGGGGGGATGTTAGAATTAAGCACGTGGGTTGTTATGTAATTAGTTGTAACAGATACAAGTTGTATTCCAGTAGTATGCCAGCTGTAAAGCTTAGTTGTATAGTAACTTATGCTTAAGATTTGTACTCTGATACAAACAGTATAATATAAGTACGGGTGTCCAGTGGAAAGAAAGTCACTGAACCCATTTTCATCATTCTTTCACTCACATAATCAAGGGAAAATCCCAAAAAAGGTCCTTGGAATATGGGAAATGCCAGATTGGGCCCTTAAATTTCGAAAATGACGGAATGGGTCATTGACCCAATCTGTCATTTGTGAAATTCAGGCGAATTGACAATTTTGCCCTCATTTATTCATTCACTACAATGATTCAAGGAATCACTATAAGAGTTTAGGTGTTACCTAGATTCGTATAGCGAATAACTATTCACTTTTTCATAATCAGGTATCTTGTTATTAACTACAACTAATGTTATAATCACTAGAACAATGTAAGCATTACCTAGATTTGTGTAAAGAATAACTACTCATTTTTTCATAGTCAGGTATCTTATTATTGTCAGGTACCTTATTATTAACTACAACGAATCTTGTAATCACTAGAACAGTATAAGCGTTACCTAGATTTTTTAGAGAATAACTACTCACTTTTGCTCAGGGGTAAAAATGTCAATTCGCCTGAATTTCACAAATGACAGATTGGGTCAATGACCCATTCTGTCATTTTCAAAATTTAAGGGCCCAATCTGGGATTTGGTATATTCCAAGGGTTTTTTCTGGGATTTTTCCCATAATCAAATTGAAAAGATGAAATCAAAAAGAGGACAAATTACCGAAAATTACTCCTTTATACTTAAATACAAAAATTAGTATGAAAAGAAGAAGTCAAGCCTGTTACAAGGCTTCTACACCGAGGTAATCAAATTTTGCATTTAAACTGTATGACATTAGTTTATTTTTATATTTATTATTTTTTTAAGAGCTTTTTGAGCCAAATGCTATAAACAGTAATACTCCTTCGGTCCTAATTATAAGACCCAATTGATTTATTTGAGGAGATTAAGGAAGTAAGTTAAGTTGGTTATTTATAATAAATAAGTGTTGTTATTCCTAAAATATCCTTGCTAATTAAGTATATTGGCTAAAACTATCATTATTAGAAGGATTATCTTGAAAAAAAATACATAAATATAAGAGAGAAAATGGATTGGGTCTTATAATTAGGACCAAATAAAAAGTCAAATTGGATCTTATAATAAGGACCGGAGGAGTATTAATTATCAGGATACTACACTATAAAAATTATTTACTAGCATACTACATTTAAAATCGTTCAAGGTAAGTGCGATTTTAAAAAATACACAGAAGAACGAGTTCCGCAGCTTCCTTTTGTTTAAAATAATTTTTTTTTTGGTAAAAATGGTGGCAGGGATAGCCTGCCGCTTGCTCCCTATGGATTGACCCTCTCTGCACCTCATCTCACTCTCCTCGAACATTTTCCTTCCCCACCCTCACTTTTCCCCTCGTTCTCCCATATACACATGCACCACACGTCACAAATTATTATAATCTTAATTTATATATAGTATGATATATTTAAAAACTAAAATTAAATGAATTGATTAATACATACAATCCTTAATATAGAACCCAACTAGCTAATTTAAAAAATTAAAAATATTACTAAAAATATATGTAATATATGTTATAATTTAATAATTTTCTTAATCATATAAAATATATTATAATTAAATAATTTAATAATTTTTTTAATCTTTTTAAATTAGATAACTGTGTTTTATATTAAGAATTGTATGTATTAATTAATTAATTTAATTTTAGTTTTTAAATATATCCTATTATATATAAGTTAATTAAAGATATCACTAAATTATCTAACTATAATATATGTTACGTGATTCCTTTAAGATACTTATATAGATCATTAGAGTATATATCAACATGTAAGTAAAATAAATTAGTTCAGAAAAATTTAGTACTAAATATAATAAGAATTAAATTGTTATAAACTTAGTGAAATGTTAAAATTTTAAATTGTTACTATCTTTGATTTTTAATATAAAACCCAATTAACTAATTTAAAGAGGTTAAAAAATTATTAAATTATTTATTTATAGCAATCTTATATAATTAGAAAATTATTAAATTATTAATTATAACATATATTATATGATGACTTTAGCATATATTACATGTATTTTTAGTAATATCTTTAATTTTTTTAAATTAGCTAACTGGGTTTATAATAAGAATTGTACGTATTAATTAATTTATTTAATTTTAGTTTTTAAATATATCATATTATATATAAATTAGGAGAAATCACAAATAAAGACCCTCAAATTAGCAAAATCACTCTATGGTCACTTGAATATGCTAAATTACTATGAAGGACCCGGTCTCAAATTGTAATTATGAAATCATGGCCAAATAACCAAAATACCCCTCTTTATTTTTTTTTTTTTAAAAAGAAAGCCACTGCCTCACCAGAATCTGGCCACCGGCGCCGGAGCTCCGGCGGCAGCTTCCGGCCACTGTCGGTGGCAGGACGCTGGAGTCCGGCCGCCGGAGCTCCGGCGCCGGCGGCCGCTTCCGGCGGTCTTCTTTTGTTTTTTTTTTGAAACTGTTTTTTTTTTTAAATTGGGGGGAAGTGAGGTTGGAGGGATTTGATCCCCCAACCTAATACTTCCCAAAATAAGGAATGACCATTGAGCCAACAAATTTTTGTTAACATTATGATGCAAAAAAAAAAAAGTTAACTCATTTACTCTTGTTCCAGGTGATAACAACAATACATTTGGAAATAACAAGTTCTGATTGTAAAATAACACGTCTGGAATAAAAATTTAACAATATGTTTTTTTTATAATAATAAATTTTGTTGCAGGTAATAACAACAATATATTTAAAAATAACAAGTTCTGATTATAAAATAATAAGTTTGGGATTAAAATTTAATAATACGTTTTTTTTATAACAATACACTTTGTTTCAAGTGATAACAACAATACATTTAAAAATAACAAGTTCTGATTATAAGATAATAAGTCTCGGATTAAAATTTAACAACACGTTTTTTTATAACAATTAATTATTTTATACTTTTAAAAAATAAATTATTTATAACTTATAAAAAATATTTTTAATATATTTATTTCTCTAAAAAAATACTTTTTAATCTGTATATCTATACAACTCATTATAAATCAAACTACTTCTTATAAATTATAAAGTATTTATAATAAGGCATTTTTGATTTATTAATCATAGTATAAATTTTATATTATTTCATTCTTTAAATATTAAAAATAGTTTTTATATTTAAAGAATAAAATAGTATTTTTAATTATAAATTAGAGATAAATTTCATTTATAAATTTAAGCAGTCAAAAGTATTTTTAATCCACAATAAATTGTACTATTTATAATTTATAAGAAGTAGTTTGATTTATAATAAGTTGTATAGATATATAGATTAAAAATTTTTTAAAAAAAATTAAAAAGTGTGTTGCCATTTTCCCTCAATTTTATTTATAAATTTGAACAATAAAAAAGTATTTTTAATCTATAAAAAATTATACTTCAAGTTCTGATTATAAATTGGAGATAAAAATTATTTTTTTAGCAAATTAAATAGATTACAAGTACTTTTTATAAGTTATAAATAATTTATTTTCCAAAAGTATAAAATAATTAATTGTTATAAAAAAAGGTGCTGTTGAATTTTAATTCCAGACTTGTTATTTTATAATCAGAACTTGTTATTTCTAAATGTATTGTTGTTATCACTTGAAACAAAGTGTGTTATTATAAAAAAACATGCTGTTGAATTTTAATCCCAGACTTATTATCTTATAATCAGAACTTGTTATTTTTAAATGTATTGTTGTTATCACTTGAAATAAAGTGTGTTGTTATAAAAAAAAACGTATTGTTAAATTTTAATCCCAAACTTGTTATTTTATAATCAGAACTTGTTATTTTTAAATGTATTGTTGTTATTGCCTGCAACAAAATTTATTGTTATAAAAAAAATATATTGTTAAATTTTTATTCCAGACATGTTATTTTACAATCAGAACTTATTATTTCCAAATGTATTGTTGTTATCACCTGGAACAAGAGTAAATGAGTTAACTTTTTTTTTTTTTGCATCATAATGTTAACAAAAATTTGTTGGCTCAATGGTCATTCCTTATTTTGGGAAGCATTAGGTTGGGGGATCAAATCCCCCCAACCTCACTTCCCCCCAATTTAAAAAAAACAAACAAAGGAAGACCGCCGGAGCTCCGGCACCGGTGGCCGGATTCCGGTGAGGTAGTGGCTTTCTTTTAAAAAAAAAAATTAAAGAGGGGTATTTTGGTAATTTGGCCATGATTTCATAATTACAATTTGAGACCAGGTCTCTCATAGTAATTTAGCATATTCAGGTGACCATAGAGTGATTTTGCTAATTCGAGGGTCTTTATTTGTGATTTCCCCTATAAATTAAGCTTATAATAATAAAATTTGTGATGTGCGTGCATGTGTGTACGGGGAGGACGCGGGAAAAAGTGAGGGGGTTAAGGAAAATGTTTGGAATAGGATGAGGTGCAGAAAGGGAGGGTCAAGTCACAGAGAGTAGGCGGCAGGCTATCCCTGCCACCATTTTTACAAAAAACAATTATTTAAAAAAAAAAAAGAAGCTTGCAGAACTCGTTCTTTGAAAAAACGATTTGAGATGCAGGACGCGTTTAGAAACATTCAAAAATATTCTTTTTTTTATAAAATAAAATAAATTTTTTAGATGTTTATTTTGTACACCATAAAAGTAATTTTAAAACTATAATTTTAATTTTATCTAAACATTAATACACAAGTAAATAATTTTTATAGTGTAATATCCTGGTAATTAATGTCACTGTTTAAGTGTTTATGGCATTTGGCTCCAAAAGTCCTAAATTATTTGATATATAAATTGATATATAATTTATTATTACATAAAAATGTTTTTAAAAAATATGTCACATTTATTAACATTAAATAATTTATTTGAATTTCTTACATTATATATTTAAAAGAAAATGATAAAAAAATAAATTAACAATTATTAA
Source organism: Neltuma alba (assembly GCF_004799145.2). Classification (NCBI taxonomy): domain Eukaryota; kingdom Viridiplantae; phylum Streptophyta; class Magnoliopsida; order Fabales; family Fabaceae; genus Neltuma; species Neltuma alba. The sequence goes on from NW_021637420.1 coordinate 42,989, forward strand.
ATTTCAAATCAGGTATGGTAACAACGTTTTATTTGATATTAATAATACTAAATTTGTAAATAATGTTCTTGTAATTTTTAACTTCTTTTTTTTCAATATTCCATAAAAAGGTACTCCTCCGGTTCTTAATATAAGACACATTTAACCAATTTGATTAGATTAAGAAAGTTAGGTAAGTTAGTTAATTATAAAAAAATGACACATTTTTCCTAAAACACCATAATCATCTTTCTTAATACCCTCTTCCCCTCTTCTACTTGATTATGGTTGAGGGAGTATCTATAATGGTAATTTAGAGAAAATTGATAAATATAAGAAATGGATCTTATATTTAGAATCAAAACCAATTCAAGAATTGGGTCTTATATTAAAGACCGGAAGAATATTACAAGTCATGAATTGAGACACTAGTGTTGCATGCTTTAGGGCCTGTTTGGTTTGAGGGGAGGGAGGGGAGGGAGCGGTAGGGGAGGGAAGGGGAGGTTTCATCCTCACCTTGTTTGGTTTGATTAAAAAGAAGGGGAGGGGAGGATATTTTAATGATCCCTTGTTTGGTTCAAGGAGGAGGGGAGGGATAATAATAATTAATTTACCATTTTACCCTTACATATTAGTTTATGTTTTTATTGATATATTATATAAATTAATTTACATCTTAATTTAAATCATATAATTTAATAAAAATTCAGTCTTATCATATTAATATGTGTATTAAAAAATTGGTACAGTAATTTTTTTATTCTAATTAATATAATAATATATTTAAAATAATCAAATTAACAAATTTTATATGCTCTAAGAAAATTAATTTATTCTCTTTAGGCTATCTTTTTTTCCAACTTTAAAATATATTTAATAAATAATATATTTATTAAAAAAATTAATTTTATAATATTATAATTTTTTATTTAAATAATTTTTTATAATATATTTTTATTATATATGTATATATTTTTTTATTTTTTTACTTATGATAATATTTTTTATTTGCCCTAAATATTCTAACCCTATATTTTTGGGTCGAAGTAGAATCTTAAAAAACTACAAGGGTATAATGGTCCAAAAATTTGAATCCCCTCCAAAACCCCCCAATTTGGAGGGGAGTCAAAATGGGGGGAGGTAGGGGAGGGGAGGGACATTTTAGCTCCCCTCTCTTCCAAAATTTTTAACCAAATGAGGGGAGGGGCTCATTTCCCCTCCCCTCCCCTCCAACCAAACAAACCTTCAGGGATTCCCGGAAGGGTGCTCAATGATTGGAATTGTTTAATATAAACTCTTGTCATCATTTTAATCTAAACCAAAAACTTATTTTTACTTCATGTTTCATAAATACTTTACGTTTCATAAATGATTATTAAAAAGTTACTTTTAAAAATATTAATCGTGAACCAGACGTAATAATTAAAATTGAAGCCATGCAAAACAGTTGCACAGTTTGGGTTTTGAGTTCTCGTCAATAGATCTAATCTACTTTGCTTAGTACGCATGCAATTTTATCGGGCAAAGTAATGGAGGGGGTGAAGATTTCAGAGAGTGATCAATTCTGAGTGAATTGTGGAGAATGAACAATCGTGGAAAGGCAGAACAGAATTAACAAACAAAGGAAGATGAAAATGAGGTCACATGATAATAATCAAATGGAAAAGCAGAGGAAATTGAGAGAGGAAATTACTGAATACCAATTCAAGTTGAGGATTGAAGCACGGCGGCGACTGAGACTGACTCCGGTGAGAAACAGAAGTCAACACAGAAGAAAACGCGTCCACAGAGTTGAGAAAGAAAGACTAGCCATGTAATGAAGGACTTTGTGGAAGATGAGGCTGCAATGATCAGTGTACTGTACAGTACAGCTGTATCCAATTGACTATATGAGGAGTGTCAGACTAAGGGTGGTAATATAGGTTAACTCATGAGTTGCATGTTGGTTCATGATAGGTTAGCGTTATCTTAAATCCTAAACTCTAAACCCTAACCCATCATGATGGGTTGATGACTTGGCTCGTCAACCCGCTAACTTTTTTTCTTTTATATTTTTTTATTTTTTAAAATATTTTTTCTTATACAATATGAAAAATATAATGAAATTTTTATCCTTTTTTTTCAAATATTTGATTAAAAACACTAAATAAATAAATCATATATGGTTTTTTTTAATTTTTTAGATAGAATATACAATATAATAATAAAAATATAATGATTAATACAATTTAAAAAATACAAAAAAAAAAAATATGGGTTAGCCTGTGTGTGGGCAGGCTAACTCACAGCAGGTTATGAGTTAAGTAATGCAAGTTAAAAAGTGTTATTTACTGACGGGTTAACTTTTAACTAATCTTAACATGTTATTTTTGGTGGATTGGCGGGTTAGACTTACGGGTTTAACCATATTCTTAGCTCTAGAATGGACAGCTTCTTCTCTCATTGACTTAGGCCCACTAACCGTCTATTACGGCAAAGCGCCTCTCCTTTTTTCCCCCTTCCCTTTACTTCTTATCTTAATTATAAAATCCAGGTTTAAATGGTCAAAATTTTATATTTTATAAAATTATGAATAAAATGTTAATTTTACAAAAAAAATAAATTAATAAAATTAAACTACTGAATTTTACTTATGATAATTCAAAGCAATAATAAAAAAAATATTTTACAAAATTATTTTATATAATTATAATATGGATCCTTCATATTGTAATTTTAATACTACCTATGATCTTAATTATAAAATCTTATTTGCAGACTACAAACGAAATCTTATAATTAGGATTGAAAATAGTAGTTAAGAACAAATGTGGAGGGAAATGGAAAAAAGAAAAATAAGTGGAGAGACCCCTTTCCCATTTATTACTCGCTTCTATAGATTTCAAATTTAATTTTTTAAAATATTTATTATTTTTTATTAATTCTAATTTTTTGTTTAAAATCATAAAATTTAATTAAAAGAATCTTATAAAAATTCATTGCACGAGGGGTGGAAGTATTTGAAACATATTATTACCTGGAAATCAGAATTTTTAATATAAAAGTTAATTGACTAATTTGAATAGACTAAAAAAATTTGTTAAATTACTTATTTATTATAAATATGTGTTATCTTTTTAAAAATATCATTGTCAATCATATATACTAGTTATAACTACTTTGATATAACATTTAACATGTGTAATTATTACAAGGATTAACTTGAAACAAATAGATAAATACAAAAGAAAGTAGATTAGATTCTTATATTTAGAATCAAATTGAAAAGTTAAATTTAAAATTGTAATCTGTTCCGGCCGCCAGTGTTTCGACCCCTCCTCTATGTTTTCCTATGTCGGCGTGATGATCAACTCCGACACTATCGATCATCACGCTCCAGTGAGACTTCACCTTGTGATTGCACGTTTGTTGATTCTTTTTTTTTTTTTTTTAATTGAAAAGTGATTACTGAGCAAGAGCTTGACAATAATGCTTAATATATTCCTTCCACTTATTTGGGCAAGTTTCTAAGCAAGTTGCCGATATTTATGCCTCCAAATCGATGGTTCTAATAACCCATCTATTTTAGGCTCTTTCATTGAAAATCAATAACTCAGATGCCTCATCGGACCTCTCTCTGCAATGAACACAAGAGAATCCTTCTAATTGCCGACGTCGCAATCTCGTGGTTCCAGAACATCATCGGCCTATCTTCACCCATAATTGCAAAGCACTCCAGAAGAAAACGATTCAGTGAGGCTCCTGTCCAGATTATATGCACCTCGTCGTCAGATGGTTGGCCGTTATTCAAATCAAAAAATTATTTTAAAAGATAGAGCAGATATCAAAACAAAAAGACTAGTGATTCACGGTTTTAATATCACAATATGTAAAATTTTCAATAAGATAATACTATATGGTTATAGATAGTCTAAAAATATGTTAGGATATTTGAGGGGCTCAATTTTTTTATTTTTTAGTATTTTTTTTTATCAGGCTAAAAAACCGTCCGATTTTCTGAAAACCGTTCCGGTTCCCGGTCCAACTCCGGTTTTTGGCTTAATGACGGCTCAACTCCGGTCCAATCCGGTTCAATTATATAAACGGTTTTTCGGTCCAAACCAAGCCGTTAATGGGTCCGGCTGACGGTTCAACCGGCCCGGTCCGGTTTTTAAATCATTGTTTCTAACACCATAATCTTATTTCTAATGCATTAAGGATCCTAAACTATAAATGAAAATGAAATTAAAGTGCCAAAGGATGTAATCAGAAAATAATATCAATGATTGTTGGATGCATATGAAAATAATATTAGAATACTGGATATATAATAAATGAGATTAGGATGTTAAATATTATAGAAAAATAATACTCCTCCGGTCCTTAATATAGGACCCAATTGTTGAGCTGGTTTTGGTCCTAAATATAAGACCCATTTCTCATATTTATTAATTTTCTCTAAAGTACCCCTATGGATACTCCTCAACCATAATTAAGTAGGAAAGGAGAAGAGGTATTAAGAAAGATGATTGTGGTATTTTAGGAAAAATGTGTCATGTTTGTTATAATTAACTAACTTACCTAACTTCCTTAATCTAATCAAATTAGTTAAATGGGTCTTATATTAAGGACCGGAGGAGTACTAATTCCGGTCTTAATTATAAAACTTCATTTATAGACTACAAATGAAGCCTTATAATTAGGACAGGAGATAATATTAGGGTACTGAGTATCACTTTAGTCTTTGATTTTTGTTCCATCTATATAGTTACGATTTTTAATATTTTGTGTAATAAATATCATACCCTTCAAATTCTTCTCTCTTCAAATTCTTCTCTCTAATTTTTCCTAATGTCTTATGCTGGCTTCCCTTCAATGCCGAAACCGCGGAACGTGTTCCCCTGCATCCAATTGCAAGATATGAGCCCAAAAGTCAAATCCCTGGTAACTTCATGTAGTACTACCTCTTGTCCTTAATATAAGATTTTATTTAACTTTTTGTTTGGTCCTAATTATAAGACCCTAATATATTTTGTCTCTCATATTTATGTATTTTTTTCCAAGATAGTCCTTCTAATAATGATAGTTCTAACCAATACATTTAATTAGTAAGGATATTTAAGGAATGAAAACACTTATTTATTACAAATAACTAACTTCCTTAATCTTCTCAAATTAGTCAACTGGGTCTTATAATTAGGACCGGAAGTAGTAATTTTTTTCCATCAAAAGAAAACTTGTATTGATATTCAAGTTAGAGCTTCCAACCTAAGAGCAAACAGATAAACAAGAGCCAAAAAGAAATAATTCGCAGTTGATTTTCCTAACCAAGAAAAAAATATTCCTTGAGCGCATTTAACGATGTTGGCTTAAAATGAGATGTTTGAGTCTTTCAAGAATAAAAATGAAAAACACAAGAAAGTGAGCCATTTGAGGATTAGTTCATTACGACTGGCAACTTGGAAATCCAAGTTTATTGGCAAGCAATTACTTATGTGTATGTCTTTTTTACATAGCCAGATATGTCCTCATTAACAAACCCCAAAAAAGACATGTCCCCAAATTAAAAATCTTGCATCTTTATTTACTTGTTTATAATATGATCCCTTTGGCACTTGTTCTAAATCAGAGGCAAGCATTCAAATTAAAAATCATGCTTCTTGAAAAAGGATTCGAGGTTAACAAGGTAGCATTAACAGAACGGCAAGAAAGAGAAAATTATATGCATATAGAGATCAAATGGCTTCCTTGCACGACACATCATCAATTAGGCCAACCCTTTTGTTTTCACTCAAACTTCTTCTGTCATGAAATGAATATGCTCCTCGCAAATTCCGTAGTTATTCTATAAGACCATTATATTCAGCTTCCCTTTGGATTCAATTTTCGTTTTGATCAAAAACAGAGATGGGGAATAGTCTTGCCAGGAAGGATCAAAGTCTTCCCATTGATACCACCTTCAAGCTTCCTGCTCCAACACCAGTTTGGCCGCCAGGTAATAGTTATTATCTTCGTATACTTTTTTCCCTCCTTTCTTGTTCCAAAGCAAAGGTACATTCACAGGGGAAAAAAATAAAAAATAGAAGCAAAGATGCAGGACATAACGGATACGGAGCAATATGAATAATTTGGCATGTCATGAACATGTTTGACACAAGTCTTGAACACTTTTTGAGTAAACTTAAGCTTCATATTCCATATTTGGACCATCTCTTTGCAAAGAATTTAGACTTCAGAAACATAGTTATTTCATGTCTTAAACATGCAAAACATCCCATGTACACAGATTGTACTCTGGTTTAGGACAAAATATTATTATCATTTTACATTTAAGCAGGTGATGGCTTTGCCAGTGGGATCATCAATATGGGTGAGCTACAAGTGGCGCAGGTTTCAACATTTAACAAAGTATGGACATCCTATGAAGGTGGTCCGAATAATCTTGGAGCTACAATTTTTGAACCAACAGGATTACCAGAAGGATTCTGTATGTTGGGTTGTTATAGCCAACCTAACAACAAGCCCTTTTTTGGGTGGGTTCTTGTGGCCAAAGATAACTCTTCAACCAGTAGCCCTGCTCTAAAGAAACTACTTGATTACAGTCTGATATGGAACACCAAATCCTTAAAAGTCAATCAAAATGGCTCAGCCTATTTTTGGCAACCAAGCCCTCCGAATGGCTATATAGCAGCAGGACATGTTGTGACCACAACACCGGACAAGCCTTCTTTGGATAAAGTTCGATGTGTCCGGTTAGACTTCACTGATGAGATTGAGACATACGGATGGATTTGGGGCCCAGGAAAATCCAATGACTCCAATAGGTTCAATCTCTATGAAACAAGACCAAGAAATAGGGGAACTCAAGCTCCAGGACTTCTTGTAGGAACATTTTTAGCTCAAAATGGCAGAATTACTGATGCTTTGGCTATATCCTTTTGAAAAACATCAACATTAACTTCACCTTTATGCCTAATCTACAACAAATTCAAGCAATAGTCCAAGCTTACTCTCTAGTAATGTACCTACATCCTAAGGAACAATACCTCCCTTCCTCGGTAAACTAGTTTTTCGCCAATGGAGGGTTGCTCTATAAAAGAGGAGAAGAATCACAACCTACAGCAATACAACCAAATGGCACTAATCTTCCCCAAGATCATAACAATGATGGTTCCTATTGGCTAGATCTTCCAGCAGACAAAGCCAACAAGGAAAGAGTTAAAAGGGGTGATTTACAAAGCTCACAAGCATATCTGCACATAAAACCCACGTTTGGTGGAACATTCACAGACATAGCCTATTGGGTATACTATCCATTCAATGGACCAGCAAGAGCAAAAGTAAAGTTGATCACTATTTCATTGGGGAAAATTGGCCAACATGTGGGGGACTGGGAACACATGACACTAAGAGTGAGCAATTTCGATGGAGAACTTAGAAAGGTATATTTCTCACAACACAGTGGCGGTACTTGGGTTGATTCCTTCAATCTTGAATTCAAGAATGGAAACAAACCCGTCACATATTCTTCACTTCATGGCCATGCGTTTTACCCTAGAGCAGGGCTCAATCCTCAAGGGACAAATAGTGTTGGACTTAGGAACGATACTGCGGAAAGTGATTTGGTAGTGGACATGGGGGCAGGATATGCAGTGGTTTCTGCTGAGTATCTGGGGTCGAAGATTGTGGAGCCGCCATGGCTGAACTATTTCAGAGAATGGGGTCCAAAGGTAAGCTATGATATTGCAGAAGAGCTGAAGAACATGGAGAAATGGTTGCCTGGGAAGTTGAAAAAGCTTTTGGAGAAATTGGTGAGAAGCTTGCCGAATGAACTGTTAGGAGAGGAAGGACCTACTGGTCCGAAGGTGAAGAACAACTGGAATGGAGATGAGGTTGTTCATTGATCGCAAGACTTGTAAATGTATTGTTTCTTATGAATAGTTTAATTACTATTTTTTCAGAATCTTCAAATGACTCAGTTTTGTTGAAACCCAACTCCTTACTTGATGATGAAGCAATATTCTGATTGAGAGTGAGAGATGAACCATTCCGTGATAAGGCAAATAAAATTGATTTGTACTCCTCCGATCCTTAATATAAAACCTAATTATTAAGTTAATTTTGGTCCTAAATATATGACTTATTTCTCATATTTATCAATTTTTTCTAAATTACCTATAGATATTCTTCAACCATAATCAAGTAAAAGAGAGAGGGAGGATATTAAAAAAGATGATTATGGTATTTTAGGAAAAACATCTCATATTTTTTATAATTAACTAACCTACCTAACTTCTTTAATCTAATCAAATTAGTTAAATAGGTCTTATATTAAGGACCAGAGGAGTATTTATATAAATATTTTTTATATTTGTAATGCATATTATTTAAGAAAAACTTATGCATGCTTTCTTCAATATTGCACTCTCTGATCAAATCCTGGGCAGAACAATCTTCTCCCTCTCATTTCTATGGAAATTTGTTTTTGATAACAAAAGCTTATGTTAAAAAAACGAAATAATTATGAATAAATTTGATGCAACGGCTACTATTATTACTACTTTGTAAGATGTTTTGTCAAGTTATCATGTAGGAAGGAAAGGTTAAAATAAAATGTACTCATGAAAATCTTCCAAGTTAGCTAATAAGTTGTAGCCTTTTTTATTCCTTTAATTTTATATTATATTAAATAACTCTTAAAATAATAATCAAATGAAATAATTCCTTCCCGAATATAAAACTTCTAAATAATGGAACCCTTCATTCCATTCTATTTTGTTCTATTAATAACTGTTTCATTTTATTCTATCTCAAACTTTCTACCGTAGCTTTATAGGACATGACAATGTATGTTGAAAGTGTGAAAAGACAAATAACAACTTCGAATTTTAATTTTGAGTAAGCTACGCGTAATTGTCATTACTTTTTAAAATATTTAAAATAAACCTCTAGTAAGTTTTTAATTGTTTTTTTGGTCTTGAACCCCTTATCATTAAAAATATCTATTAAACAATTAATAAAGAAACAAAATAGAACTCCTTGCACGTCACATAGAATGAAGGGTATACTCCAATAATTTCGTTTTGTTTATAAGATAATTTTCCATTAAACAAAACTTGCGTATAATCTTCTCTGCGGTTACCCTACTTTCTCTTCACGTCACGACAAACTCTTCCTGTCACAATTCTTTGGGTTGGGAGTATCATTGAGATACCTGTAAATCCATAAGCCGAATATTCTAACTTGTCTGACATGAAAGATTCCCGTAATTAGTCTACATCCGGTCCTTAATATAAAAGCTCGCTTGATTTTTATTTTGATTTTAAATATAAGACTCCAATTCACTTTCTCTTTCTCTCTCTTGTTAATATAGTCATTGTAATAATAGTAGTTCTAATCAATACAATTGATCAGCAAAGATATTTTAAGAAAAGCAATCCCTATTTATTACAAGTAACTAAAATAATTTTTTTAATTTACTCAAATATTAATCAATCAGCTCTTATATTAAGGATCAGAGGTAGTAGTTTAATTAGTTATTTCTTCAACCACTAAGGTTAATTGTTAAAAACAAAGTTTAACGGATTAGCTTTGAGCTTCTTGTAGCAGTAAAAGTCGTAGAAGTACGAATATGCATTGTAGTCAATCCCTTATGTTAGAAACCAAAAATATTTTTTTTTTGCCAACCTAAAATATAATCTTATTAATTTATATATATATATATTCATTTAAGTATCTCTGTCAATACTCGACGTACGTCGTTTCCAAGAAAAGCTGGTTGAGATTATCACAGAAAGGCACAAGAAAACGAGAGAGAAGAATATACTAAACACAATTCAAGCTTATATTCCCGTATAGTTCAAGCAATATATAAATTTGCATGCACGCACATTTGTACACACACAAATATTTGCCAAAACAAGGGAAGGCTGTGAAGGAAATCTGATCTCTCTCTCTCTCTCTCACTCTCTCACAGACACACAGGAGAGGCTTCTGGTTTTTGTCGATACAATATGTGGAGGGAGAGAGAAAGAAGGTTTTGGAGAACAATGAAGAAAAAAATGATGAATATGATAGTTTTAGGGTTTGTGTTGTCTGTGTTTTTATGGGCAGTTCATGAGGCGGCGAGGCTACTGGCAAAAGATGTAGCCGGGAAGTTTAAGGCATTCTCAGGTGAGGAGAGACTCTGTAAAATTTTCTACTTTTTTGGTCATTTTCCGGTCTTGTTATGTTTCCTAATAACTTTGGATCTATAACCTTCTTGTGTATGTTGTTGTTTTTGTTTGAGATTTCTAGGTAGGCAAGTTAGGGTCAAAAGAGGAAAAAAAGATAACATAAGAAAAAACTGTGAAATGATATTAACTTTTATCTGGTCAAAAAAAAAAAAATTTTACACATAAAATTACTAACTTTGTTGAAACTTTTTATTAAAAAAGAAAATCAAACTATAATCTTCAAATATTTTATTATTTTACACATTTTCATATTTATTTGTACAAATATTAATTTGATATGAAACGATAAAAATTAATATAAAGAAAAAGAACGATTATTTATATAGTGAAAATAATTCCATAAAATATCAAAAGAGAAAGTAATTATTAAGAAAAATGATTGCAATCATATGATAAATATTGTAAAAATTTTATAATTAGTAAATGAAATGAATTAATTTTAGTGATAAAAACTAACCTAAAAATAATATAGTACTATTAAAATATGTTATCGATCTATTAGCTTCTTTATGATGACAAAACATATACGTTTGGATGTAGGTTAGCTATTTTTGTCATTTGATGTTGATAAGCTATTTTAAAGTTTTGCATTTACGATTTAGCTAATGAGAAGCTAAATAAAATATTCTAATTAAAACGAATGTGACAGGCATATAATAATCAAGCCATAGGAGCGAGTTTTAACTATCTGTTAACTTGCATATCGCGCACTATGTGATAGAAAGACAACTAAAATGAATATTCTAATTCATGGTAATTAGATGCCTTTGATACTTGTTTTTAAATCAGTCGAATCATACTACCTCATGTCCTAATTATAAGAGCCAGTTAACTAATTTAAGGAGATTAAAAAAGTAACTTGAGTTAGTTATTTGTCTTAAATAAGTGTTGTCTTTCCTAAAATATCCTTGCTAATCAAGTGTATTGACTAGAACTATCATTATTAGAAGAGCTACTTTAGAAAAAAATGTATAAATATGAAAGATAAAGTAGATTGGGATCTTATATTTAGAATCAAAATAAAAGTCAAATAAGATCTTATATTAAGGACCGGAGGTAGTATATTCAAATTCATGAACAAGAAATTCAAGAAATAAATGATGGTACGTCGCAAGGTTTAGGACAATAAGTGAATAACCGTAGGGACAAAACGGCTTCCTTGCACAACACGTCACCGGGACGTCGTTTTTGTTTCTACGCAAATTTTCTGATTCATTCATTGACCTTACATAGCTTTTACCGTCACATTTAGCATATATCAAAGGAATATGCTCCTTATGTACTTTGGGATTCAATCTTTTTGTGGAGGAAAAAAAAAATACAGAGCTGGGAAATTGTCTTACTCTCTCTTGCACAAAGGGCCTCTCCAAGAAAGATCAAGCACTTCCCATTGATATAGCTTTCAAGCTTCCTGCTCCAACACCAGTCTGGCCACCAGGTGAATAACCATTAACCTCATGTTGTCCTCTCTTTTCCTCTCTATTACTTGTTCAAAGAGCAGAGATGTAGAACACAACCGATTCATGTTCCACATTTGTAGTATCTCTCTGCAAAGCATTGATACTTCAGAAACAGTTAGATCTATAGGCAACGGGGGAAAAAAATGAAACAGAGTTATATCATATCTTGAACACATATGATAGTTAGTTCTTCGTCGCTTTTGGGAAAGATACGTGAGGTTCAAGAACAATTTGAAGTACTGTGATATGCCAGATGCTGTCAAAATTTATCAGATATGACCTATATGCTGCTCTCTGTCTAGCCAATTCTCTTATTCGTGATGGTTACTCCTTTGTGTGTAGGCGATGGATTTGCCAGTGGGATCATCAATCTGGGAGACATACAAGTGGCTCAGATTTCTACATTCAACAAAGTGTGGGCATCTTATGAAGGTGGTCCAGATAATCTTGGGGCTACAGTCTTTGAACCAACAAGACTACCAGAAGGATTCTCCATGCTAGGTTACTATAGCCAACCCAACAACAAGCCTCTTTTTGGATGGGTTCTTGCGGCCAAAGATAATTCTTCAACCAGTAAGCCGGCACTAAAAGAACCACTTAATTACACACTAATATGAAGCACCAACTCTATGCAAATTAGTCAAAATAGCCCAGCTTACTTTTGGTTACCAACTCCTCCTGATGGCTATAAAGCAGTAGGCCATCTTGTGACCACCACACTGGACAAGCCTTCCCTTGATAAAGTTCGATGTGTCCGGTCAGACCTTACTGATCAGATTGAGACATATGATTGGATTTGGGGACCAGGAATATCCAGTGACTCTAATGAGTTCAATATTTATGAAACAAGACCAAAAAACAGAGGGACCAAAGCTCGAGGACTTCCTGTAGGTACATTTCTAGCTCAGAATGGTGGAAATAACAGTCTTCTATCTATATCCTGTTTGAAAAACGCCAATTTAAACTTAGACTCTATGCCTAATTTAAAACAAATTCAAGCAATAGTACAAGCTTACTCTCCAATAATGTACTTACATCCTGATGAAGAATACCTCCCTTCCTCTGTAAATTGGTTTTTTGGAAATGGGGGACTACTCTACAGAAGAGGACGTGAATCACATCCTGTCCCAATACAACCAAATGGCACAAATCTTCCTCAGGATCATTACAATGACGGCTTCTATTGGTTGGATCTTCCAGCAGATGAAGCCAACAAGGAAAGAGTTAAAAGGGGTGACTTACAAAGCTCACAAGCATATCTGCACATAAAACCCATGTTTGGTGGAACATTCACAGACATAGCCTTTTGGATATACTACCCATTCAATGGACCAGAAAGAGTAAAAGTAGAATTCATCAACATTTCTCTGGGGAAAATCGGCGAACACGTGGGGGATTGGGAACACGTGACACTAAGAGTAAGCAATTTCAATGGAGAACTCAAAAGAGTATATTTCTCAGAACACAGTGGCGGTATCTGGGTTGATTCCTCTGAGCTCGAATTCAAGAACAAAAACAAACCCATTGTTTATTCTTCGCTCCATGGCCATGCGTTTTACCCCAAAGCAGGTATCCACCATCAAGGAATCGATATTACTTCGAAAAGTAATATAATAATGGATATGGGAGTGGGTTATGAAGTGATTTCTACAAAGTATTTGGGATCGGAAATAGTGGAGCCGCCATGGCTGAACTATTTCAGAGAATGGGGTCCAGTAATAAGCTATGACATCGCAGAAGAGCTTAGGAAAGTGAAATGGTTGCCTACGAAGTTGAAAAAGTTTTTGGAGAATCTTGTGAACAGTTTGCCGAGTGAAATGCTGGGAGAGGAAGGGCCAACTGGTCCGAAGGTGAAGAGCAACTGGAATGGAGATGAAGTTGATAATAATCATCAATGTATATATCAATATATATGTCAAATATACAGCAATTCACACAACTCGTGAATGAATACACGAAATCATGTTTTGCTGATCCAAATACCTTCAACTGTTCAACTGCATTGTTTGTCATGAATATTAGTATCCATACATTTGAATTGAATGGAAATGCTAATGGTTCCATAAACAAAATTATATGAAAATAGGGTCCCTTTTTGGATAAACTTTAAAGGAAGTACTCGTTTAGTTTTATTTACAAAGCAAAGAGATAGATTTTTTTTCCCTTATATTATAACTTACTCCTCCGGTCCTTAATATAAAACTCAATTCTTAAGTTGGTTTTGGTCCTAAATATAAGACTCATTTATCATATTTATCAATTTTTTCTAAATTACCCCTATAGATACTCCCTCGACTATAATCAAGTAGAAGATGGAGAGAGGGTATTAAAAAAGATGATTATGATGCTTTTAGGAAAAATGTGTCACTTTTCTTATAATTAACTAACTTACCTAATTTCTTTAATCTAATCAAATTAGTTAAATGGGTCTTATATTAAGGATCGGAGGAGTATATTATTAAATTTTTGACATGGATGTATTATTTTATTCTATATTTATTAGTATGTATATTATTATTTTCTTAGAAAGCGTATATATTAAATAGGGATAAAATTAAAAAAATATTAAATTTTAAAGCAGAATTAATGAGATTTAAAGTTTTTCATGATGAAACATATTGAAAGTGAATTATAAATATAGTGAGGCTAATATAATTGAAAAATAAGTGATAGTAACTTATGAGATAACCATAATTTTTTTGTTCATAATTGATTTTGGAATGCATTGGGATGTTTGGTAGTTTATGAGATACCCGTGGTTTTCGATTCATGATTAAATTTGGCACTATAAATTGTTTTTATTATCCTTCTTGAAACAAATGCTCTCTGACCTAGCCCCCCCAAAAAAAAAAATCTCTTTGGCTAGGAACCAAAGTTTGTGGGCTTTTGAAGCATCTAGATAAACTTGTCATGTTAGCCAAGCACCCTCAAGTTCATAATTGGTTCTTCTAATATATTATTTCCGGTTCTAATTACAAGACCTTATTTATAGTTTATAAACAAGGTTTTATAATTAAATCGAAAGTAGTATATAATCTTCGTTGATACTAATCATCTTTAATTTTCCTTTCTTTTGGTGGTCTCAAAAAGGACGTTAATGTGTCAGGTGTATATCCACTACTGATAGCACAAACAAGATGATCAATTACCATATCCGCACCTTTACACCACAAAAGCTGGTCATCGATCTAGCTGCAATTCATAAGCCTGCTGAATTCAACAATATTATTCACCAATAAACATTTTCTTCACTTTTCTCAATATTATCATCTTCTTAGTTCCCATTTCAAAAGTAAATGACGTCTCACTTTTTGTCGGCACCTCTCCTGGCGTCCATCTCCTGGCGTCCATCATCCTGCTACTATGTACTATAAATTAAATCTCACGATCCTTTTTTGATATTCGCACAGTTCTAAATATAAAACTTATTTAACTAATTTGATTAGATTAAAAAAATTAAGTAAGTTAGTTAATTATAAAAAAAAATGACATGTTTTTATTAGAACACTATAATCATCTTTTTAATATGCTCCCTCCCTCACTTACTTGATTATGATGGAGACAATATCTATAGGAGTAATTTAGGAAAAATTAATAAATATGAAAAATAGATATCATATTTAGGATCAAAATTAACTTAATAATTAGGTTTTATATTAATGATCGGAGGAGTACAATAATTTCATAACAAAATTGCATAACATAATCAGATACAATAATATTGATAAAAATATCAGTAGCATACTGCTATTAAATATAAATTTAGGGTTAATATTCAATTTTGTCTAGAAGTTTCTGGGGATCAATATTGCCTTGGAAATGTTAAAAATATTAGGAAACGACAGCCGGCTAACCCAGTTGCAAAACAAAAACAAATTGCCCCAGAAAGGGTCATCAACAAGGTACTAAAAACCGGACCGGTCACTAAACCGGTCAAGACAGTGGTTCAAGGGTTAGTGGGTCAGACCGGGGTCAAACCGGTAATAATTAATATATTATAATTTAATTAAAACACATAAAAATATTTATATTTTAATTTTGAAAACAAAGTATTCAGTCTTTAAATAAATATATAAATTACAAAACATTTATATGTACAAGAATTTTCTTTCCATGATTTTTTTTAATTTCTTCTCCTACCTATCACCTGTACGTTCCTCTTGCTTTTTTGACTTTTCTCTTTGTTATTCTCCTTCTTTCACGTGATCACTCGCCTCTCTCCTCTTCTCATGCATTACGAGTCTCAGTAGCTAGGATGGTCTTTTCATTTAAGCTTCCTACGCTTCAGCATTCAGAGCGCATGTTTCCAAGGCAACATTCTTTTACATTTTGTTCTCTCTTTCTTCACCGGCGTCCATGGCTTTTCCACACAGATCTAATAGGCTCTTTGTAAAGCATGATGGCAACAGTCTAATGAGTTGCAGGGAGATCTTACCACTAAGAAGAACGACGGTGAGGAAACAGTCACAGCAGCAACGGACTTCAACTTCCAGAGCAGAATCCGGCGACGGTTTGGTCTGTCTCTGAGCATGGGAAGCTTTGAAAAAAAACCCGGCTAACCCATCTAGACCGGCGGGTTACCCGGGTTAATCCCGGTTTACTCCGAGTTAAACCGAGTCATGCCGGTTCACTGTGATCCCGGTTTTGTTAACCAACCGGACCGGACAAGTGACCGGTTTGCCGGTTTCCGGTCTGAACCGGCCGGTCCGGTCCGGTTTTCCATACCATGGTCATCAAAGACAATTCTCCGTCAAATAAAAATCTTTGAATTTTTGGTGAGGCCGGCAACTGATATTTTCCATGCCTTTAATGAGACGAAAACAACACTCCAAGGTCATGTTTCAAAATTTATATCATTCATTAAATTATATGAAATTTTGATTGGAGTTCATAATACAAGAGTATATGAATTGTGACTAGAGATTGAATAAAATTTACTATTTTTTAAAAATTTTATTAACATAATTTTTATTGTGAAGCTTAGCTTAGTTTGCCGTGGAAGAACAAAGGGAGACTCAAGAAAGTTCTTAATCATTCTTTAGAAGTTACTTGTTTCAATCAAATGATTGAGTGCCTTGGTTGTTAAGAAATTTTCTAGAGGATTACCTTCGAATGCTTTCAACAAAATAACTAAAGGTGTGAAAATAATATTCCAATATGCTGTAAATTAGAAACAATTATTACTATCAATATATGAGATGATTTATCTGAAGAGGTATATTTTTTTTAGACAAACAAGTCAATTTTATTAATTCAAAAAACAAAGCACAATATTATTTTATACATAATGCTGTTTAACAATTTTTAAGAAATTTTAACCTTAAAATAGTTGGTATATTTATTTTACATTTATGAGATAATTGTTATGTACTACTATCTGTTAAATTTAACAATTATTTTATACTTTTTAAATTTAATATTTCTATTGGCGTCTTGAATCTTTTCGCGAGACTAACGTAATTAATCCAATTCATCATCATAACCTCACGCATTATCATACGATGCTTGCCTTTTGCCACACACTGAGGGGAAAAAAAAATTTAAACAAAGCACAGTATTTTTCCCTTGTAGAACGGTTTTTTGTTATTGAGGGAAAAAACAGAAAAAAAATTGTTAAAATGTGCTTTTATTACATGTAGTTTTGAAAAAACAAAAGATAAAAATAAAAATTTTTCTTTTAAAAAAAAAAAAGAACATCTCTTTGATCTTTTGTTAATTTATTTCTATAAAATTAGAGATATGTGGAGAAACATTTTTTTTATAAATACAAAAAAACTTCAGGCCACCGAAGCTGCAACCTTCGGAGGCGGCTACCTGAGCACCGGTGGCTGGAACTCCGGCGACCATTAATATTTATTTTTAAAAAATAAAAATGAGAGGTATTATTGTAATCTTACTCCTAATTTTAATTTCAATTCGATCCTTTGGTTCTGCAGTATTATTTCAAAATTTTTTTGGGTTGTTTAAAATTAATTCTCATATGCAGTCCTTAATCGAAATTTTCCCTATAAAATTTCAACCGAAGAAGATAATTAATGATGGAATTATGTATATTGATTTAAATTCAATTCATTCAATTATGTAAAAAACATATATAATTTGTTATATTTACGATACATTCTGGGAAACGCAAGATATATTTATATTTTCATGTGTGTATACTACATAAAATTTGAAAAAGAAGTCATACCATTTGTTGTAATTTGTAACAAAGTTATATGGTCAATCCTTTAAGGTATGGTAACAAATTTTCTGACATCTTTGAATTTACATGTCTATCTTTTGCAGGATTGGTCAGAGTCCAGCTGTGCAATGCAATATATTGACAAGCTGACACTTGGAAGGCATATATGTAGAAGGTTATCACCATATGCAGAGATGCCTATACTATAGATGAATAAAATAATAATGAAAAGTTGGAACTTACATGGTTTTTTACACCTTTTTTTTTTTTTCAAATTTCTTATTCCCGCGTTGATACCCGTTTTTTTCATATTTTGTTCGACACATGGCTTGGCAGGTTTAGTCAAAAGAGTATCTAAATTTATACATAATATAACACAATCAAAATTAAAAAGTTGATCAACGACGGTTTGGGTCTAATAAAAAAGACTAATTTTTCATAACGTGATAAACTAAAATTTAAATTCCTACTGAAAAAGGCATTAGTGTTATATTTAGTGTCTGACAATACTTTAAATATATTTGCCTTTAGCAACATGCATGTGCTTTTTTTTTTTCCTGAAAAAATTTAAAAAATTCTATGAAATTTTGTAATATATCACAGGTTTCCTTGATCGACTAAACAGGATATACAAAATGCATTTATGACACCCAAATTAAAGAAATATGAGAAGATATTATACATAATTAAGCTTGTTTCATGTGATTTTGGTTACTTTAGCTATCGATTGTAAAAAGATTAAGACATTTTCCCCTTTAACTGTTCACTGAGGAGCACCAGCTGGCATCTTAAACTTCTAACAATGAAAGTTATGAAAACGGTTTTCTTTCATCAACAAATCTGTTCTGAGATCTAAATATTTAAAATGCAAACAATATAAAATGCCTCGGAATCACAGCTCTTTATCTTTGGTTCGTTTTGACATAAATGAGTTTTTCAAGATGAATGATCACGGGCAACTAGGGTTTCTTCCAGGTCCACCAAAAGAGTAGTTGCCCCAGTCATTAGATTGGCTAGTTTGGACGTGGTAACAGTAGGGTTGGTCAACACGAGTGCGAATGTTATTAGGAGGCACAGTTTGGTTGTTGCCATTAACAACCTTAATATTCCAGAAAAAGCAAGCTTTGCCATAACCTTCTTGAGCAAAATGACCACTTTCCATTTGTGTTGTAGTGTGTTGGCCATTTGATCCTAAGTTTAATACTTCGCCTCCCCATCCTACTGTTGTTGCGCTCTCAGATAGAAGTGGGAATAGAGAAGCTGGCCAGTATCCCACAACTTCATTATTAGGGCCATATTGCAGCCACCAGTTTCCAGTCTTTTAATCCTCCTCAATTTTCAAAATCCTTATTTTCATCAAAAAAGAACAATACATCATTGGTTAACAACATGACATTGCTTTTGGCAAAATAAGACAAAAAACACACACATGACATTGCTAGGGATGTACTCCCTCCTATCTTAAATATACGAACTAGTTGAGAGTTTACTCTAGTTCTAAATATAACACTTCAATTCATTTTATTTTTCAAATTTATAATTTCCCCCCAAACTATCCATATTCTATCCACATGTCAAGGGAGTTTTCATGAAGAGATAGTTTCAATGCAAATGACCAAAGAGGATATTTAAGAAAAATCAATGTTTATTTTTTAGGCATAACTAATTTAACTATTACCTTCGGTCTTTAATATAAAAGCTAGTGGACTAATTTAAATAAATTAAAAAAGTTTGTTATGTTAGTTATTTGTAACAAATATGTGTTGTCTTTCCTAGAATACATTTACTAATATGTGTATTAGTTAGAACTATAATTTGATGAAACCTTTAATAGAAGTAACTATTATAAGGACTACTTTGAAAAAAAATAGATAAATATAAGAGATAAAATAGATTAGAGTCTTATATATTTGACCAAATTGAAAGTCAAATTAGCTCTTATATTAAGCATCGGATGTTGTAATTTCTTTAATTTTTACAAATTAGTTATCTAACTCCTATATGAAGAATCGTAGAAAGCATGTTGGAATGATGAATCTGTTTGGTCTTAACTCAGGGATTTATGGGGTCTTTTCCGCGAATATATTTGCTCTTTTCCACAAATTGGTTACAAATCTGTAACTGATGTTGGAATTTTGCCCTTTTTTTGGAATTAAATCAAGTCAACTCGATTTCTCAAAAGCCTAACAAACAGAATCAGTATACCTTCCAGACAAGAATGGTGATAGCATGTTGGGATTTGCTATCTCCATAGGCAGACAAGGGCCTTATGGCAGCTCCCACGACTACGCGATGGTTCACTTGAATAAAGCCAGAGCAAAGAAGATCATAACACCTGCTAGCATTTTCACCTGAACCACCCTATCAAATGTAAAATAAAATCAAGAAATATTTAACAATAATGAAGAGAATGCCTTGAATAAGAAATCACTAGAAAGCGAACTCACTCTCCAAAATGTAAAAAATCTGGTGTTATTATCTCCATACAGCCGGGGATTGACCTGATTTACGATATTTGGAAAAAAGATAATGACTTGAAATGTTTGCTTGATGTGAATTTCTATTCTTACATATCTTTTTAATTAACTTTTCAATAAATTAAAGAATATATACCTGCCAACCAGCTTGAATGCTATTATAACCTTTACCAATGTTATCGTTTAGAATTGAGATTTGACAGTCACTAAATTCATTGTGCTCTTGAACATGGGGATTCCAAACGTTCATAGTTGCCATGCCTCCATGATATTTATCTCCTTTCACATAAACTGCAGCAAACTGGATACCAAGGTTGTCAAAGAAACATTAAAAATATATTAAATAAGTAAACCAGAAAAAAATCCAGAAACATGCTTAAACATATAATGATAAACGTGCTTCTCTTTGGAATGAAACTAACGCTTTCAGTATTTAGGAAAAACTTGAGAAGCACAGATGCAACAGAATACCTGGTGTTTGGAATGAGTTTCAAATGATCCATGTTGAGGGATGTTCTTGAGATTCTTCTTTCCAAATTGCTGGATAGATTTTGCCCTCAATATGTCTTCCTTTCTTATTCTTCTTATGGGAATGGTTTCTTCTGGGCAACTTCCACTCTGCTGCCATAATTGAGCAACAGGTTGTGATTTTGCAGACACTTCACTTTTCTCAAGCAAACTTTTTTCAGGGTGAAAACATGGTGTCATCTTCAATAGATACTTGAATTTTGTGATTTTTGAGCTTTGGGTCAGTAAAAGCTGGTTGATTTGAAATATGAACACAATCGATTATATCTCCATCGGGGCTCTGACTTTTATAATTAATACCAAATGTTATTTCAAACGGTTATGATAAATAAAAGTATGAAACATGCAAAGTTTCATCATTATCTAAGTACACATTCAAGAAAGAATAATAGGACAAGATTACTTGGTTAAATATGTTATAATCAATAACATGATCCACGATAGGTTAATACACAAGATTAAACCAGAAATGTAATTCTTGTTCTTTCACCCATTGTTAAGGACTCTGATGAGAAACAATATTCAGATAAAGTTCAAATAAGAGTCAAATACAGTCGTAGTTATAAAATCGTTTACCTTTATAGATTTAACTGCTGGTCTGTTCAACTTCTTCGAAAGCTTCTGAATCTCAAGATTCTGGTAATTAGAACTACCGTCCCTGCCTTGGTCTATTATGGCCATGGATGCAGAAAACAGCAAGAAGAAGCATAACATATTCCCCACCCAAGTCTTGGCTTCTTCTGATTCTGCTGCCATTGAAGGACCTTCGTAAGAATTCTCGAATCGATATGTTGGGGATTCGAAAGGTCAGGGATTTATGAGATGTTCTCCACCATTCAAAAGTGAAGTTGTTTTATGATTCGACGGGATTTTCTTTGCAAAAATGCCTCTGATATCAATTACTGTTTGGATGGAAAGAAAAGTCGGGAGAAAAGAAAATACAAGGAGAGAAAATGGAGAGAAGAGAAAACTGGAGAGAAAATGTTATCTTCCTTTATGTTTGGATGCGCGAGGGAAAATAAGAAGGAAAGAAAATGAGCAAACATGTGAATATGTAAAATACCTTTATTCTTGTATCAAAATATATCATGTTATAAATTAAATTAAATATCATAATAAAAAATCATATTAGTGTTAATATCATTAAATAATTTAAAATCAAATTATTTGATAAAAATTTATTACCATGTGATTATATTGTAAAAACCAAATAATTTAGTAAAAAATATTCTTTTTAAAGGTGAAAAAAAAGTGGATAATTTTTTTAAAATCAAACATAATGAAATGATACAAGTTACGTATTATTTAAGATTATTAATAAATAGTAAAAATTTAATATAAAAGTTGAAAGAGATGAAGAAATTATATATATATATATTAATTTGTGCGAATTTCTTGTATTGTTCGTTGAATGTGAAAGAATGAAGTTCATGTGTAGCTTTTGATTTTGGCTTCAATATAATGAGATAATTTTGTTGAATTATGAAGTAGTCATAAGTAAAATTAAAAAGAAAAACTTGTATTAAAGGTGGAATGTGATATTATTGGATTATATATATTTGAGGAGGGCATATAGGAAATATGAGTTTTCTTCTCATTTTCTCTCCATATGTGGAGAGAAAAGTTGAAGAGAAAATAAAGTGGGTCTCACATCCTATTTTCTTCTTTACTTTTCTTTCCTCTAACTTTTCTCCCTTCATCCAAATGGAGGAAAACTCATTTCTTCTCTTATTTTCCTCTTTCATTTTCTTTCCTCCTCTATTTTCTCTCAATGCAAACATGAGGTTAAGGATACGTTATAATAATATTTTAATAACCAATATCTATAAGAATCAATTCCATAATCTTGCTTAAGGTTAAAAAAAAAATCCATAATCTTGCTGGTAAAAAACATAACAATATATATATATGCCTCTATGTAGTTTATTGATAATATTTCAGTTTTATTCTTTTTAAAATGGGACTGGTCAAACGAGCCAAATCAATGTTTCAAGGGAAAATTGCTTTAGGTCCCATCCAAGGGAATTAAATACAAAAAAGTCTCTTAAAATTACGAAATTATTCTGAAGTCTCAAGGGACCTTTTTGCAATAAATTTTTTGTTTAATTATCAAATTATCTTTTTTTTTTTTTAAGTTTGTATTGACAACTAAAAGAGCAGTGGTTGATAACTCAGGATGCATGGTTTGATTATTTTGGACTAGTCCGCGAACTAAAATTTGAATTTTTAATAGGAGAGGTGTTCAATTTTAATACCTGACAGTACTTTGAATCAGAGGATACCCATGCATAAAAAAAAATGATGATTGAATCTGGTGGGAATGAAATTAATATATTTTTTATAGCAAAACGTAACATATAATTTTGTAATTGAAATGTTTGGCATAAGTGTATCTTTGATCTTTTACTTTATTTAAGACTTCATTTTGATTATTTAATTTTTATAAAATATCTTTTAATTCTTCTAACATTAACACAGTTAACAAGAAATTCTCAGATCGAAGTTTTAATTGTTGACAGATGTGAAGTTTAACCTCCAACAATAATAATAATTGGTATAAAAAAAATCATTTAAAACTGAGATTGTCAGATTAAAGAATTAAAAAGATACTTTATAAAATTAAGAAATTAGACTAAAAATTTATATATAAAATTAAAGGATTAAATGTAAGCACTGAGTTTATAGTCCTCCATAATCTCAAATCTCAAATCACACTTTAAAAAAAAAAAGGCAGCAAATAAACTATATGGCGTCCATTAAGTAAATTCATAATCATTAATAATTAAGCGCAAACAATGTGTTACAAAAATGATGCCATTTCTTTATACTCCAAAAAATTATGCCATTTTGTACCAATAACAAAAAAAAAAAATTTAATTGCTAACCCCAAAAAACAATTTAATTGTTTCTTTTCTTTTCTTTTTTTAGTTTGGACGGATCAAATCAATAAAGCTAGCTAGCTTTTTAAATTTTTTGATCGTTTGGGCGATTCTTAAAATGATTGACCCTCTAGTTCACAATCAGTCCTACCGTTGGTTCACTAGTAATTTCTGATTGAATCATCTGCTTCAATTCAATTTAACGAACACTGATTATATTTTTATATTTTAATATACACATTATATTATGATTTTAACTCTTTTCAATGAAATATGTGTCCTCCAATAATATACAATTAGGCTATTATAATACTTTATATGTAAAAGAAAAAATATATATACAAGGTAAAGAATGAATATAAATAATAAGGAATAGATTTTATTTACATTAAATTTCATCCAAGCATAAATATTTTGGGTAACGGAAAAGTTTCTAATAACTAACAGATTTAGTCTTCATGGTACATTCACGAGGATTTAATTTGGAGGTTCCGTGCTCGAAATCAAGAAAAGGTTTCCAACCCAAAAAAAAAAAAAAAGGCTATATATTATAAGAGTACAATTTTTTTCCAAACAAAATACATACTTAAATGTTTGTATGGTTATCAACGAATTTAATGAACCAAAATGATGCCTAGGAAAGACGACGCACGGGAGGGACCAATATAATACTGTATTATTCTCTCTGCATGTACGACGCGCATGAACCTTATTAGAAACATCCAACGATTGTTGTTATCAGATTTTCTCATTAATAGTACATCCGTATCCACATGCACACACATATGAAAAGTATCCAAATAATTACATTTTTCACAAAAACAAATAATTTTCAACATGTTTTTCATACTTCAAGAAGCATCTGTTTTAAAACAAATTTAAAGAACTAAAGATTGTGATATCGATCAGTTATAACTTTTTATTCCCTAATACCCTTTTTCTTTTAAGTATGACTTAGAGCATTCTCAAACCACTTTGAGTTAGAGAATAATCTCTATCCTTCTAACAAGTGCACATCTCGGGATTCAAACTTGTATTCTCCTTCTTATGGGAGTGAAACCATCTTAATCAACAGCTTATTGGTTATTCCCTAATATCTTTTATTATTTGCTTTTAAATATATCTACATTTTTAGGTTTTAATTAGTTTATATATTTCATATGGAAAATTATGTTAATTAGTTTATAAATTTTATCAATGGACTACAATTATGTTCTTGGTGGTTTGGATTCTTTGAATTTCAATTATGTTTTTGGTGTGTTTTATGAACACACACACACACACATCCTATCGCATATCATATACCAAGGTGCTAACTTCATTATCTTTTCCTCATATTCAATAATGGCGGCAAATTTTGCAGGTGGGAAGACTTGGCCACTGAATGTCTTTTTATCCTTCTGGTCGTTGTCGGTGTCTATGACTATAGCAGACCAACACATGAAGGATGGTAACTACCATCAAAATCTTAATATTCAGAAGCTTTTGAGGAAATTGAACGGACCAGCTGTTAAATCTATCGAGATAGTACAGTTCTTTCTTTCTTAGGTTTTACCAATATCAGTTAGTAGTCCTGACTAAGATTTGTATTCAGATATATTGATTTCATACTCAAGAGGCTTTCCGCCTTATTCAAGTCAGAGTCCTGATGGAGATATAATTGACTGTGTCAATATTTCAAATCAGCCAGCTTTTAGTGATCCCAAACTCATAAATGAGAAAATTAAGGTAAAGCAATATGCACCCTTCCATTTTCTAGCTTTCTCTCTTATTCACAAATTTAAAGCTGAATATTTTCTTGCTTTATTGAAGATGAGACCTAGTTTTCACCCAGAAGGAAGCATGCTCAAAGAAAGTAGAGTAGTATCTTCAAAAAAGCCAAAGCCACCAATTGCTCAGTTACGTATGCAAAGAGGAAATTGTCCAAAAGGAACCATTCCTATGAGAAGGATAAGAAAAAATGACATATTGAGGGCAAACTCTTTCCAACAATAGGGGAAAAACAATCAGAAGAGCATCCCAAAGCTTAAATCTTTTCAAACTCAAGCTCAAAGCCAGGTATTATACCTCAGAAGGCAGTCAATTTATGTGTTTATTATATGCATTAACAGAGCTCTTTTGTTGGATTTTTTTGTTTTACTATTTAATGTTCTTTTGGTCAAGTTTCTTTGACTAATTTGGTTTGTCTAGTTTGCGGCAGTTTTTTTTTGGTAAAAAAGTTTGCGGCAGTTTATACAGAGGGAGATAAATACTATGGAGGCAAGGCAACTATGAACGTTTAAAATCCCAGTGTTGAAGAGCTTAATGAATTTAGTAACTCTAAAGTGTGGATTCAAAATGGTGATACCAGTAATTACGATGGCATTCATGCGGGGTGGCAGGTATACTCTTTAATTTCTCAAGAAAATGAAGACAATTAATCATTTAATCCTGTAATTTTGGTTCAGTCACAATTCATCAGTTCTTGAAATTTAATCCGATAAAATTCAGTCCCTTAAGTTTTAGCTATTGAATCCTTTAGTCTCTATACTTTTCGATTTGATCATGCCTCAATTAATCCTTGAAGCATAGCTGATATTCTTGAAATGTTGGGACTGATTGATTAATAGGTTGGAATTTAAGGGATTGGAAGAGTTTAAATCTCCAGAATCAAATTATAATTGAGTCAACGTTACAGGAAGTAAATGATTATTTTTTCCCAAAAAAAAAAAAGCACTAACTAAACTTATTTCAGAAAATATAATATCAAACTAAGTTTTAATTTCTCATGTGCTTACCTGCGATACTCTTTTCTATTGATGTGGACAATTAGGTGAATCCAGAGCTGTACGGAGATAATGGCACAAGGCTTTTCACATTTTGGACAGTAAGTTAAACTTGAAATTTGTTGTTTCTTTAAATCATAATCTTCAATATTGTTAATAACACTATTTCATTTTACACTTGACTCAGGCTGATGCAGGTTAACACATTGGATGCTATGATCTTCTTTGTTCTGTCTTTATTCAAGTTAACAATGAAATAGCCCTGGAAGGCACCATAGAACCATTGTCTGTCTTTGGTGATAATAATTCCCAATATGAAATCACCATTCTTATCTGGAAGGTACCAACTTTCTGCCCCGACAGATCTGCAGATACAAACACACTTTCTAAGAAATAGATTCCACAAAATGTTTAGATTTCATATCATACTTCCATATCTGGCTCTCTCAATGCGAGGAGGGCACAAGAGAAGAAGAAAGAGATAGAAGTTTTGGTGGGCCTCACTAACATGTGGGACCCACCAAACCTCTCTTTTTCTCTCTACACCTGCACACCAGTTCCATTTGGAAAGAATCTCTATTTCTATTCATGGGAGGGACATACGTGAGTTTCCTTTTAGTGAGACAAACATCTAATTCAGACACTAATCTGTTCACTTTAGTAAAACATTATTGATTTGATCGATTTATGTTTTGATGGTGAGCAGGATCCGAAGAAAGGAGATTGGTGGATGTCTTATGGGAATGATACATATGTGGGATATTGGCCAGCCTCTCTGTTCTCTCACCTCTCTGAGAGTGCAACAAAGATAATGTGGGGAGGTGAAGTTGTGAACTCACAGTCTAATGGACAACACACCACAACACAAATGGGAAGCGGTCATTTTGCTGAAGAGGGTTTTGGGAAAGCTAGCATTTTCAAGGAAATTAGAATTGTTAATGGCAATAACCAAGCCATCCCTCCCAATAATATTCACACTTACACTGACCAATCCAACTGCTACAACGTCCAACTTGGTACTTCTGATAACTGGGACAAGTACTTCTTTTTTGGTGGTCCTGGGAGAAACCCTGGTTGCCCATGATCTTTCCTCTTGAAAACTGATCAGATATATCAAAAGGAAAAGAAGGAAAAAGAAGTAACTTTACATTGTTATTCTTGGAAACTTTTGTACTTTTTTAGTTCTTTACTAGTAACTAATGCCTCAAGTAAGCTTATTTTTATATGTGTTGAGTTATATGTATCTATTATTTACCTGAGTGGAAATACATGTACTATAACCTTGCCTTTATCATCATATCCCTTGGCAATTTTAGTTTGCTTGTGTCTATTCGAAAGTCAGATCAGAGGCACAAGTTGAGAGAAACTGATTAATATTCTGTATAGTTGACAAACTCAATTATTTTTATATATTTTGGTATCTTTTATGTGAGTTTTGTCAGCTTAATTGGTCCCTTTTTGCCTTAATTGATTTAATATGTTTTATTTTAAATTATTATTTTTTAGGGGCAAAATTGCCATATTTTGGTTTAATTGTGACTAATTGATTTTTGAGGACCATTAATGCTACCTTATCCTTGAATTTTGTTTGTAGGTTTTTAGAAGATTTAAAAATAAAAATGAAAATTAAAAAAAAGAAAAAAAATAAAAGAAAAATAAATTAAAAAATATATGTAATAATAAAAGGGGGAGCAAAACGCAACGTTTTGCCCCCCCAAACCTAATATACTATAATTCTTCTTCAAACACAAGGAAGCGGCGGGGAAATAAGAGGAAACCCACGAGCAGCACAAGGGAGACGCTCACGAGCTGGAGGCGGTATGAATTGAAGAGGACCAGCGGCGAGGAAGATGGAGCTGTGGTGATGGTTAGGAGTAGCTAAATCCTTCCAATTCTCTAGAGCAATGGTTATGGCTTGAACTTAGAGCTTCAAAGGGGAGTTTCAACTCTTCTAATCTTTACTTCTTTCATTATAATTGTGATTTCTAGGTCTTAGAATGAATTTTATAATGTTTGAATGGGCTGTGATGATTTATATTTGTATTGAGATTGGTTGTAGTTGTTGGAATCTTTGATTAGCATTTAACATCATGCTATGATTAGCTTTAATTTCTTTACCACTACTGGGTCAGACTATGTTTTGAAATTATTGTGAACATTTAGTGGTAATTCAAGGTGGCTTGGTTATTGGACTAAAAATGTTAATTGCTTTTCTTTGATTTTCTTTTTGGCTAATTGTGTTGAAACAGTTTAATTGTGAATAATTAATATGCAAGGTGGCTTGGTATTGATTATTCTAATTAAACCAAGTCTAGGGGGTGGCCCTTAAAGTCTTTTGAATTTAGCTAACTCCCAAAGTAATTGAAGTAATGATAGCCTTAATCATTGTGCTAGAGGATTGCTCTTCTATTTGATGTCACTTGTTAATTCTCTTTATTTATTTCATTCATATCCATTTTATAAACTAAAAATCCAAAAATTATTTACTCATTTTGCATCCTTTTAAATTTTGCCAATTAGTTAATTAAAAAGAAAATCAATCCCTTTCCAAGTCAATTCTTTATTTTTGATACTTAGTTGCTTAGGATTTCAAATAAAGGCTCCTCAAAGTGAAACGACCCGAGTTTTGTACTATATTGCATTACTTGGATTTATTTTTGATTGGGAACCCCAAGGCAAACGACAAAGGCTCTCATCAAGTGGCGTCGTTGCCGGGGAGCCAAAAAAATTGATTCCCAAGTAACTAAGTGTCAATCTTTGGTTGACTTGGTCCTTGAGCTTTTTAGTTTTTGCATGTAGCTAGTTTTAGCATCCTTAGGCAGTTTTTCATTGCATTGCTTTCATTTGCATCAAAAATTTTCAAAAATACAACCAAATATCTTGATTTTTTTTTTTTTTTTTTTGCATATAGATATAGACACTTGCATGCCTTTGCATCATAATGTTGGATCTACATCCAAAATTTGGTAAAAATCTGAGTTTTCAAAAAAATTTAGTTTGCTGGAACTAAATAAATTTTTCACCCAGAAAATTCTGAAAATTGGTATTCTAAAGGTTTTGGGCATTTTAAGCAAGACTAATGCAACACCATTAGCCCCAGCAAATTTTGGCCAAATTCAAACGTTTTCCCTACTTTTTCTAATTTTCTTTCTTTTCTGGAATTTTTCCATATTTTTCTGTTTGTGTGTTTTTGTGTTATTTTTCTGATTTTTCTAGCTTTTTAGGATTTTTTTGAGTTTCTTTAGATTGGCTCTTATTAGGAATTGATTGTGTGACTCATGGCTTGGTTTAATAGCAATCATGATCTACCCTCGCACTCTCACTTTTTTGCAGGAAATAGTACATGGAATGAAGCACCTTTTAATTCAACATGTTCTCAAGAGATTGAAGAGTTGTTACAACAGTTGGACTCCTTCCAAGCTCAGCTAGAGTCTCAAATGCCTAGCCACATCTATACCCATGACCCTTCTTGGATGAACCATCCTCCACATCAATCACCTAACCCATCACTCCAACCTCACCAACCATACTTTAATCATATATCTCTACCATATGAATACTACCACCAACCATTATCCCAATCCAAGTACCATTCTCTCCCCCAATCTCATGAACATCAATTCAATGAACCTGACCCATTTCTTACTATTCCTAAGAAGGACCGAATACAATTTTTAAGAGAAGCTTACGATCGCTTAAATTCATACTACCATGGATTACTTGAAGAGGTAGAAATATCTGGAATTTCTAAGGAATCAGAGGAAGAGTTAGAAGAATGTCAAAGTGTATTGGGAAAGTTCTTGAGTGATATAGCGCAAATTGAATCTGGGATGGGGAAGGATGAATCAAAGTATCCAAATTCACTCATGCAAGAGACTAAGATGAAGCAAGAACATCCACAAACTCACAAGGACTCGTGCCTTACATCAGGTAATATTGCTCCTCTTCTTGAGGAGATTGACCCTTATACTATAACTACTATTCCTGTTGAAGCTTTTGATAATATGAGTGATATTGAGGTGGATGAAGAAATTGTCTGTGAATTCCCTCATGTTTTTGAACATGCTAACACTCATCTTGTTGCTCTTAGTGGTAGTGATTTGGATGAAGATGTTGTTTTGTGTGATGATTCACATGCCAACTATGTTTCTCTTCCTAGTGTTGAAAGTGCTGTTATTGATAAGTATGAGAACATTAAGGTTGCTAAATCTTGTTTGAGTGCAATTATTGATGACAAATGTGAGAATGATCATTGCCTTGAGAACCAATTGCATGATAATCCCTTTGAGTTAGTAGCTTCTAGTATTGTTGAGAAAGACTCTGAAATTTTGATTGACAAAATTATGCATGTAGATGAGTCTTTCCAACAAGTTTTGTCTTGTGATTTGCCTCCTGATTTAGTTAGCTGTGTCAATAGTAGTATTCTGCATGAATCTTCTTCTGCTTTCATGTTTTTACCTCCCAACTCTTGTGAATGTGATAGTGATGTGCTGTGCTCTAATAACTGTCAATTGGATTCTTCAGTTTCCACGTCACATGAACCTAAGTGTTTTGAAACTTTAAATGATTGTTTGACTCCTACTGATGGGAGTATCATTGACTTTCTTGGATGCTGTAGCTATTTGAAGAGTCTAAATCATAAAATGTCTTTACTTTATTTGAAATCTCTCGAAGTCTATAATGTTAGATTTGGTACTGCTGCTAGCTTGTTTTCTGTGCAGGCACATAATTGGAAGGGATCTCCTCAACACCAAACCCCACCATATGCTCTTGGACCTCTTTCAATTGACCCTGAGCCACCACCAAGAAAGTGCAATCATCAAGAGCAATCCTTTTTGCTAAGTTTCATGTTTCTCATTATTGATGAGAATTTCTCTTTTAAGAGTCTAAGGTGCTTTAAGCATAAGGTTGTCTCTTTCCTCACTTATTTTCTCTTAACTTTGCATTGATTAACTGTGCTTAACTAAATTATTGAAGACGATAAGTGTGGGGGAGTTTGTCTAGTAGAAAAGTAACTTTGTTTTTGTTTACTCCCTTATTGATCCTCTTTTTCTCTTGTCATTACCTTGTCCTTGGATTTTGCATTGAGGACAATGCAAAATTTAAGTGTGGGGGAGGGATTGTTGTTGAGTTGTTGAGCTTTCTCTTGAAAAAAATAAAAAAATTTTTACCTTTGGATTTGCACCTGTTTCCTAAGTATTGCTGCTATAATTGCTCCTCTTCTTTGCCTTATTGGTTGATTTCTGAATTGCATCGCATGATTTGAGAGTGATTCTTGCTTGGGAATTTTGCTGCTAGTTTCTATGTCCTCTTGCTTTCATTCGCCTCAGTGCTCTGCACTGCTGTATGGGCGAGTTGCTATTCTCTCTATTGCTGACTTGACTTTTGTAATCCTTGGGCATCTCTTTTTAAAATCTTTTTGCACAATGCTTGTGAATATTGCACGGCTGAGTTTGATTGCATTTGATTTAAGTGATTTCTGTTCTTAGTTGATTAGCATAGTAGAATGCCTTCAGTGCAGTGTTATTAACCTTGTTTCATAGCTTGATCCTTAAGGAGGAAACATCTGGGAGAAAGCCTTGATGGAAGGATTGTTGAGCCATATATTCTTTCTCATCTTGTGTGATTTTCACCTGGTTTTGGTTAACCTCTAGAACTTGTCTAGATTCTTTTTCAAAGCTACATTAATACCTAGATTTGTGAAGATGATAGGGGCATTCATTTCTAAACCTTTACCCAAACACAAACCACTTCATTTAACCTTTGTTCACCTCTTTGAGCCTTTACTTTCATTCCATTCATTCTATTTTTTTTTAGCAAGTGTTTTGCATGAGTTATTTGGTTTTTCATTTTAAAAGTACATCATTAATATCTATATCTTTGCATTCTTGGGTTTGGATGCCAAAGAAAAAAAAAGCAAAAAAAAAAGAGAGAGATAGAAAAAGGCAAGAAAGAGAAGAAAATGTTTAGAAAAAGCCAAAGAAAGAAAGTTATTAAAAAAAAAAAAGAAGAGAAAATAAGTTGCAACAAAAGAATAAATTTGAAATAAGGCATTCCATGGTGGTTTGAAGAGCAAGGATTTCTGTCTTAAAAGGTTAAAATATGCACATTGGTGTTGTTTCATGATTGTACTTTAACTCACTTTGAGTTGATACTTTATTACTCATGCATTTCACTTGTTAGTCCATTCATTCATTTGGCCTTGTTTTTCAACATTACAACCCTTCAAGTCCCCTTGATCATAAACCTAAGGTATGTTAGTGGTGGAGATATTAGAATTTCTACAAGCTTATGGTAGGTGCTAATCTAGGTGGATTGAGTGAAATTTTTCCCATTTAAGAGATGAGTGAAACACTTGTACCCTATGTGAGCTCTATTATGTTTCTCTTCTTTTATCCTGCTATGTTTCTTATGTTAATTTCTTTGCACTGAAGTATTCTATGATGTTTATTGATTAGGAATAAAAGTTGCTTGAGTTAATTGTACATTCATGCTTAGTTAGTTTTATGTTTGCTTGCATTGAGTGTCTCTATTGGATTCTTCTTTATTGATGTTTTGCCCAGGAGTGCAAAAGGCTAAGTGTGGGGGAGTTGACAAGCTCAATTATTTTTATATATTTTGGTATCTTTTATGTGAGTTTTGTCAGCTTAATTGGTCCCTTTTTGCCTTAATTGATTTAATATGTTTTATTTTAAATTATTATTTTTTAGGGGCAAAATTGTCATATTTTGGTTTAATTGTGACTAATTGATTTTTGAGGACCATTAATGCTACCTTATCCTTGAATTTTGTTTGCAGGTTTTTAGAAGATTTAAAAATAAAAATGAAAATTAAAAAAAAAGAAAAAAATAAAAGAAAAATAAATTAAAAAATATATAATAATAAAAGGGGGAGCAAAACGCAACGTTTTGCCCCCCCAAACCTAATATACTATAATTCTTCTTCAAACACAAGGAAGCGGCGGGGAAATAAGAGGAAACCCACAAGCAGCACAAGGGAGACGCTCACGAGCTGGAGGCGGCGTGAATTGAAGAGGACCAGCGGCGAGGAAGAGAGAACGAAGGACCATATCTTCACAGCAAAATCACTCCTCCAGATTCCATCTTCATTGTTCTTCATGGCTGAACCGAATTGGAATTTTGGTGGAGCTGTGGTGATGGTTAGGAGTAGCTAAATCCTTCCAATTCTCTAGAGCAATGGTTATGGCTTGAACTTAGAGCTTCAAAGGGGAGTTTCAACTCTTCTAATCTTTACTTCTTTCATTATAATTATGATTTCTAGGTCTTAGAATGAATTTTATAATGTTTGAATGGGCTGTGATGATTTATATTTGTATTGAGATTGGTTGTAGTTGTTGGAATCTTTGATTAGCATTTAACATCATGCTATGATTAGCTTTAATTTCTTTACCACTACTGGGTCAGACTATGTTTTGAAATTATTGTGAACATTTAGTGGTAATTCAAGGTGGCTTGGTTATTGGACTAAAAATGTTAATTGCTTTTCTTTGATTTTCTTTTTGGCTAATTGTGTTGAAACAGTTTAATTGTGAATAATTAATATGCAAGGTGGCTTGGTATTGATTATTCTAGTTAAACCAAGTCTAGGGGGTGGCCCTTAGAGTCTTTTGAATTTAGCTAACTCCCAAATTAATTGAAGTAATGATAGCCTTAATCATTGTGCTAGAGGATTGCTCTTCTATTTGATGTCACTTGTTAATTCTCTTTATTTATTTCATTCATATCCATTTTATAAACTAAAAATCCAAAAATTATTTACTCATTTTGCATCCTTTTAAATTTTGCCAATTAGTTAATTAAAAAGAAAATCAATCCCTTTCCAAGTCAATTCTTTATTTTTGATACTTAGTTGCTTAGGATTTCAAATAAAGGCTCCTCAAAGTGAAACGACCCGAGTTTTGTACTATATTGCATTACTTGGATTTATTTTTGATTGGGAACCCCAAGGCAAACGACAAAGGCTCTCATCAATAATTCATCATATCCCACACGTAATATTCCCTCCGTGACTTTTTCACGAAGAAAGTATAAGTCACGCCCAAAGTGCTTGGACTTATTATCCGGAACAGGATTGGCAGCTACGGCTACCGTTCCAGAATTCTCACACATATGGTGGGAGTACAAGTCAGCTGATTATTCACCTCTTTTAACACAGCCATAATAAGCCAAAGAACATCTGAAACAGAATCTGCAACACTTCTGTAGTACTTCCTTTGGGAAAGATGAAAACCAACCTCTGCTATGAAACTCAATGCCCAAGAAAAAGAGATAATTCACCCAGAACTTTTAATGAGAAGGAGGAGCTCATTCAAGAAATAAGTTGCTGCACATCATTGCCATTACAGGCCATAAGTTATGCCTTTTAATTTCATTCAAAAGAAAATGTTATGCCTTTTAATGCGCTTGTTTTGTCTCACTAACCTTTTTCTCACTCCACGAGTACTTTTTAATTACTAGGTTAATTCAAAGAACTCAATCAAAAGCAGTTGATTTAACTAAGCGAACAATACATAAGAAAGGAACATTTGATATAACTAAGGGAACAATAAAGAATTAATTTAACTAAGCGAACAATACATAAGAAAGGAACATTTGATATAACTAAGGGAACAATAAAGAATTAAAGTCGCCTTCTTATTCGTACAAAAATCATGATTAGGAAAAAAGAAAACTAGCAATATAAATATCTGCATAATAATAGTCTCTCTATCTCTATCTTTGTGCCTCTCTCAAGGGCAATCAGGATTTCTTCCTGGACCACCAAAATAGAAGTAGGCTCCAAGTTCATCATCAGAAGATGCCATTTTCACATTGTAGCAGTTGACATGGTCAGAGTAAGTGGCAACACCATTGGGAGGAGGCACAGATTGGTTTTTGCCATTCACAATTGTGATGTTCCTGAAATAACTTGCTCTCCCTTGAGCTTCCCCAGCAAAGTGTCCACTTCCCATTTGTGTTATGCTGTGTTTCCCATCTTCAAATGCTAAGTTTAATGCTTCACCTCCCCACAGTATCGTCGTTGCCCCATCAGAGAGGCGTCCAAACAAAGACGATAGCCAATATCCCACCATTGTATCTCTCCCATATTGCATCCACCAATCTCCATTGATTGGATCCTAAATATATATCAGATGGAACACAAATATTAGATTCAATTATTCATCTGATATGAGGAAACAAACACGTTATATTTCAATGAGAATGATGATATTGATGTAATCTGATATGAAGAGTTGGGTACCTTCCAAATAAGGATGGTTATATCAAATTGGGATTTAAGGTCGCCATAGACAGACAACGGTTGGATGGAGGCTCCTACAGCTACTCCATTGTTAAGTTGAACAAAGCCAGAGCAAAGCATATCAAAACATCCCGTACTTTGAACTGAATCTGCCTGTCATTTTGTCACATAAAATCAGTAAATTAGTTATATAATGATAATAACCAAGAGAATGGTTTGATGAAACTACAATCTGGGTTGTGAATTAACAAAGCTGAACTCACTGTCTAAAATGTAAAAAGTCTGGTGTTCTTATCTCCATATAGCTGTGGATTCACCTAATTTTCCAAATTAAAAAACCAAAAAATAGAGAGAGGGAGAAAGAAACTCAGGTGAGCACATCAGAAATGAGAAGTTTCTTGGTTGATGATATGTAATATATTTGGATATAATCTTTTTGGAAAGAAGTTAAAGAATATATACCTGCCAGCCAGCGTGAATGCTATCGTAACCTTTGCTAGTATTGCCATTTTGTATCCCTAATTGAGAGTTACTAAATTCGTTATGCTTCTCAACTATGGGTTTCCAAATGTTCATGGATGCCTTGCCTCCATAATACTTACCTCTCGTCGCATAAACTGTGGCAAACTAGAGGTTCCAAAATCATCAAAGAAACAACAGAAGAAAAATACATTAGTAAGTAAACATAAAACTGAAGAAACTACATTAGTTTACTTGTATTTACAAAAAACAAGGGGTTGTTGTGCCTAAATTCAGAGATGCACGCACAGTGGCAACAGTATATATACCTGGTGCTGAGCTTCAGTTTTAAAAGATGCAAACTCAGGAATGCTCTTGTGGTTCTTCTTCCCAAATCTTCGGATAGATTCTGCTCTTAAGATGTCTTCTTCTGTTATTCTTCTTATAGGAATGGTTCCTTCTTGGCAACTTCCCCTTTGGTGCCACAACTGAGAAATTGGTTTTTGCCTTGAAGATGATGCTTCATTTTCCTCAAACATCATTCCTTCTGGATGAAAACTTGGTCTCATCTTCATAAAATGAGAGCTAATTAGCTTGTGAATGAGAGAAAATTTTGGTTCGGTGAAAAAGAAAAGAAACTTGAAGCAAACTATGCTTCCTGAATTTTGTGATCCCTGAGCTTCGGATTCTGGAAAGCTGGCTGATTTAAAATATGAACACAATCGATTATATCACCATCAGGGCTCTGATTTTGAAACACCAACGGTTAGCCCAATCAAGGATAAAATATAGAATGGCAGAGAGCTGTTATTTGTCAAATTGAAAATTCATTTTAAAAAAAAAAGACTTGTATGTATACCTTGATAGACTTAACAGCTGGTCTGTTCAACTGGTTCATAAGCTTCTGAATCTCAAGATTCAGGACAGAACCACCATTCTTGTCTTGGTCTGATATCCCCATAGATAGAGAAAACAAGATGAAGCAGAATAAGACATAGTTCTTTACCCAGTAAGTCTTATAATCTCCTGAGCTAGTTTGCCGCCATTGAAGGTGAGGAAATATAAAACAAGCTAAGCTAGGATAGCTCCTCTGTGAGAATGCTCAAGTCGGTGTTGGAGAATTGAAGGTTCAGAAATTTATAGGACGCTAGTCTCTTGAATGTGAAGTTACTCTATGATTCGACCATAATTACTTACCAAAAT
Organism: Neltuma alba; assembly: GCF_004799145.2. NCBI lineage: Eukaryota > Viridiplantae > Streptophyta > Magnoliopsida > Fabales > Fabaceae > Neltuma > Neltuma alba. The sequence continues at coordinate 80,398 of NW_021637420.1, forward strand.
GAGTTTAACTACAAAAATAGGAAAGCAGTATTATTTCGGGAAACTTTTTAATATTATAATTATAAATAATTATAAGGATAAATTACGTCAGTCCCTTCTGAGGTTTGCTTATATTGATGAAATTTAATAATTTATTACCGTATCTCTTTTAAGATTTGCTCATAAGAATAAATCACATTAAGCTTTATTGATATGTGGTAATTCAATTGTTAACCGTTAACTGACACAAAAATAGAACAATAGTATCCAATATTTAATAATTACAAGATTTGGTAACTTAAAAGAAAATTAAAAAAAATTACAAAAGGATTGAAAATTACTAAATCCTAAATCAAGATTGTTTCCTATACTTTAACTAGTTTTGGCTACACATTCACTTGCACCAAGCATCCAGTATTTAGTGATTTTCAAGTCTCTTTGTGAAACTTTTCCAAGAAAATATACCAATTAACGGGAAAAAAAAATCCACTATATGGGAATTTTTTACTTTGACCAGGGGTCCATTATTGAAGAGCATCGCAGAGGAGAAGAATATCTTATCTTTCCCTTGTTCTTTTACTTTATCATTGAGAGCAGTACAACATGATTTTTTTTTTCAAAAAAAAAAAACCTTATCCATTCCATTGATTTTCCCGAATTACCGATGCCTTTATAATTTTTTCCCCTTTCTCATTGACCTTTTTCAAATTGCCTCTATTTTTTTTTATCGACAAAGTGATTTTTTTTTTCAACTTCAATTTTTCCTTTTTCTTTAAACAATTCATTATATTCTAATAGATGGAAGAATTTTATTAAAATCTGCGATGGCAAGACATGCAAGTATGTTAAGCCTTAAAATACAAATAACATAATCAATAATACACATTCACCTATATATTAATGCTGTATTATATTCTCATCCACAATGTACAGAGCATCTGAGACCAACCAAGAAGACCGAGAAACATATCAAATACTTGATAGAAATTCTAATACAACCTTATAACTACTATACAACATCAAGGGCAGCTAGGGTTTCTACCAGGACCCCCATAATAGAAGAAAGTGCCCCATCGACGAGAAGAGCCGGTTTGGATAGAATAACAGTTGGCATTATCAGAGTAAGGCATAATGTTAGTAGGACGCACCAATTGATTTTTGCGATTAACAATTTTGATGTTGTTGAAATAGCTTGCTTTGCCATATCCTTCTCTAGGAAAATGCCCACTTCCCATTTGTGTTCTTGTGTGTTGTCCATTATGTTCTGAGTTTATTATTTCACCTCCCCACTCCATCAATGATGCACGATCAGAGAGGTGTGTGCATATGGATGAAGGCCAATATCCCATAACTTTGTCCGCTCCATATTGCATCCACCAGTCTCCATTGAGTTTATCCTTTTTATTGTCAGCATCAAATCATTAACAAGCTATACTATTCACAAGCTATATACTCCTCCGATTTTAAATGTAGAAGCTAACATGGATTTGGTCTTAAGGATATAATACTCCAATTCACTGTCTCCAAAAGTCTCCAAATCATCTCTATTAATAGTACTTATTAAGGGGATTTTCTTCCTTAGAGATAGTTTCTAATGCAAATGATTAATTAAATGGTATTTTAAGAAACTAACACATTTCTAACAGATAACTAACTAAACTATTTTCTTTTTCAGTCTTTATAAATTAGTTATCAAGGTCCGTGACAAACTCAATTATTTTTATATATTTTGGTATCTTTTATATGAGTTTTGTCAGCTTAATTGGTCCCTTTTTGCCTTAATTGATTTATTTTGTTTTATTTTGAATTATTATTTTATAGGGGCAAAATTGTCATATTTTGATTTAATTGTGATTAATTGATTTTTGAGGACAATTAATGCTACCTTATCCTTGAATTTTGCTTGCAGGTTCTTGGAAGATTCAAAAATATAAAAAAAAAAAGAAAAGAAAAGAAAAAAAATAAATTAAAAAAAGAAAAAAAAAATAAAATAATAAAAGGGGGAGCAAAACGTTGCGTTTTGCTCCACCCCTAATATATATTATTATCTTCTTCAATTAGGCCGAAGAGAGACACACACGAACACGCCGCAGAAAAACAGAGACGACGCACGCGAAGGAGGGGACCGGCGCTGAGGTCCAGAGAGCCGACGGCGCAACACGAAGGACCATTCATCATCTTCTCCGTTGAACCTTCCTGGTGGCAGGGGGCGCTCGACGGAGACACACACACTGGGAGGCGCGGCTGGAGGAATACACGCAGAAGCGGAGAACAGAGCTGGAGACCCAGAAGCTACACACGCGGACGCCGAAGGAGGATAAAACGAAACAGAGACCTGGACAGCGCGAGCTTGACGACGGAGGAAAGGATTCACGCTGTTGTTCTTCCATGGAAGCTTGCAATAGAGTATTGAATATAGCATTTTTGATGGCAAACCGTGGCTAAGATATTCTGATTCTCCAATTCAACAATAATGGCAGGAGCTTAGATCATCAAGGGGGAGTTTTAGTTGCTTTAATTTCTTACTCAATAATTGTTTAACAATTCCTAGGTGTTAGGATAGTTTTTCTGATTGTTGGGATAATTGTATTGCTTAATCTGATTATATTTGGAGATTATTGTGACTGAATTATTGCTTAGTATTTGACATTGGGCTGTTTATAGTTTTGATCTCAATTATAATGTTGTGGTTATGACATTTGTATTGATTTTGGAATTAATATATTGTGATTTTCTAAGGTGGCTTAGAATTTTGGATCATATAGTCTCTTGCTAGCTTTAATTCTGTTATTTTGGATTTAAGAGTTCTAATTAAGCATTGGTTTTTAGCATCCTTAATCCCATTTTACTATTCTGGTTGCAGTTAGTAAGTTGGGATTTTAGGAAAATATTTTGTGGCAACTCGAGGTGGCTCGGTTGTTGGATCAAAAGCTTAATTATAATTCTTAATTCATTGTTTTTAACTCCCACATCTTTTAGAGTGATGATTGCCTGCGTTGTTGAATTGGAGGATTGATTTTTATCAGTGTTATTTGTGTGTCTCATTTTCATTTCTTTAATCTCCATTCATTTTAATTACTTTTATATAAAAACAAAAAAAAAAGTATTTTAATTTCAATTCGATTCGTAGTATTTAATTAACAGCTTTTCAAAATTCAAAAATCTCTTTTTATAGTTTAGGTTACTTGCATTCATTTACTAGGGTTTAATTTCGTTTTCGGCTCCTCAAAGTGAAACGACCCGAGTTTTGCACTATACTGCATTAATTCGGTTAATTTTTGGAGTAACCCCAAAGCGACAATTAAGGGCAGTTCAACTTCAAGTGGCGCCGTTGCCGGGGAGCCAAGAAATTGGTTCCCTAGTAATTAAGTGTCAAGTAACCTTGATTGGGGTTCATTTGTTGAGCCTTTTTAGTTTTCATTTTTGTTAGTTTTTTTTTTTAGTAGTTTGCATTTGTTTTTTGTTTTTTGTTTTTCATGGCTTGGTTTAATAGCAATCATGATCTACTCTCACATTCTCAATTTTTTACAGGAAATAGTACGTGGAATGAAGCACCTTCTAATTCAACATATTCTCAAGAGATTGAAGAGTTGTTACAACAGTTGGACTCCTTCCAAGCTCAGCTAGAGTCTCAAACACCTAATCACATCTATGCTCATGACACCTCTTGGATGAACCATCCTCTACATCAATCACCTAACCTATCACTCCCACCTCACCAACCATACTCTAATTATATATCTCCACCGTATGCACACCACCAAGAACCACCTCCTTTTCCATATGAATACCACCACCAACCCTTGTCCCAATCCATATACCAACCCCTTCCCCAATCTTATGAACATGAATTCAGTGAACCTGACCCATTTCTCACTATTCCTAAGAATGAACAGATACAATTTTTAAGAGAAGCTTACGACCGCTTAAATTCATATTACCATGGATTACTTGAAGAGGTAGAAATATCTGGAATTTCTAAGGAATCAGAGGAAGAGTTAGAAGAATGTCAAAGTGCATTGGGAAAGTTCTTGAGTGATATAGCGCAAATCGAATCTGGGATGGGGAAGGATGAATCAAAGTATCCAAATTCACTTATGCAAGAGACTGAGATGAAGCAAGAACATCCACAAACTCACAAGGACTCGTGCCTTACATCAGGTAATATTGCTCCTCTTCTTGAGGAGATTGACCCTTGTGCTATAACTACTATCCCTGTTGAAGCTTTTGATAATATGAGTGATATTGAGGTGGATGAAGAAATTGTCTGTGAATCCCCTCATGTTTTTGAACATGCTAATACCCATCTTGTTGCTCTTAGTGGTAGTGATTTGGATGAAGATGCTGTTTTGTGTGATGATTCACATGCCAACTATGTTTCTCTTCCTAGTGTTGAAAGTGCTGTTATTGATAAGTATGAGAACATTAAGGTTGCTAAATCTTGTTTGAGTGCAATTATTGATGACAAATGTGAGAATGATCATTGCCTTGAGAACCAATTGCATGATAATTCCTTTGAGTTAGTAGCTTCTAGTGTTGTTGAGAAAGACTCCAAAATTTTGATTGACAAAATTATGCATGTAGATGAGTCTTTCCAACAAGTTTTGTCTTGTGATTTGCCTCCTGATTTAGTTAGCTGTGTCAATAGTAGTATTCTGCATGAATCTTCTTCTGCTTTCATGTTTTTACCTCCCAACTCTTGTGAATGTGATAGTGATGTGCTGTACTCCAATAACTGTCAGTTGGATTCTTCAGTTTCCACGTCACATGAACCTAAGTGTTTTGAAACTTTAAATGATTGTTTGACTCCTACTGATGGGAGTATCATTGACTTTCTTGGATGCTGTAGCTACTTGAAGAGCCTAGATCATAAAATGTCTTTACTTTATTTGAAATCTCTCGAAGTCTATATTGTTAGATTTGGTACTGCTGCTAGGTTGTTTTCTGTGCAGGCACATAATTGGAAGGGATCTCCTCGACACCAAACTCCACCATATGCTCTTGGACCTCTTTCAATTGACCCTGAACCACCACCAAGAAAGTGCAATCATCAAGAGCAATCCTTTTTGCTAAGTTTCATGTTTCTCATTATTGATGAGAATTTCTCTTTTAAGAGTCTAAGGCGCTTTAAGCACAAGGTTGTCTCTTTCCTCACTTATTTTCTCTTAACTTTGCATTGATTAACTGTGCTTAACTGAATTATTGAAGAGGATAAGTGTGGGGGAGCTATTCTAGTAGAAAAGTAACCTTGTTTTTGTTTACTCCCTTATTGATCCTCTTTTTCTCTTGTCATTACCTTGTCCTTGGATTTTGCATTGAGGACAATGCAAAATTTAAGTGTGGGGGAGAGATTGTTGTTGAGTTGTTGAGCTGTTTTTGAAAAAAAAAAAAAATTCTTTTGGATTTGCTCCTGTTTCATAAGTATTGCTACTATAATTGCTCTCTTCTCTGCCTTATTGGTTGATTTCTGAATTGCATCGCATGATTTGAGAGTGATTCTTGCTTGGGAATTTTGCTGCTAGTTTCTGTGTCCTCCTATTTTCATTCGCCTCAGTGTTCTGCACTGCTGTATGGGCGAGTTGCTGTTCTCTCTGTTGCTGACTTGACTTTTGTAATCCTTGGGCATCTCTTTTAAAATCCTTTTGCACAATGCTTGTGAATGCTGCACTGCTGAGTTTGATTGCATTTGATTTAAGTGATTTCTGTTCTTAGTTGATTAGCATAGTAGAATGCCTTTAATGCAGTGTTATTAACCTTGTTTCATAGCTTGATACTTAAGGAGGAAACATCTTAGAGAAAGCCTTAATGGAAGGATTTTTTGAGCCATATATTTTCTCATCTTGTGTGATTTTCATCTAGTTTTGGTTAACCTCTAGAACTTGTCTAGATTCTTTTTCAAAACTGCATTAATACCTAGATTTGTGAAATGATAGGGGCATTCATTTCTAAACCTTTACCCAAACACAAACCACTTCATTTAACTTTGTTCACCCTTTTGAGCCTTCACTTTCATTCCATTAACTTTTTTAGCAAATGTTTTGCATGAGTTACATTTGGTTTTTCATTTTGAAAAGTACATCATTAAAGTCTATATCTTTGCCTTCTTGGGTTTGGATGCCAAAAGAAAAAAAAACAAAGAAATAGAAAAAGGCAAGAAAGAGAAGAAAATGTTTAGAAAAAGCCAAAGAAAGAAAGTTATAAAAAAAAAAGAGGGAGAAAATAAGTTGCAACAAAAGAATAAATTTGAAATAAGGCATTCAATGGTGGTTTGAAGAGCAAGGATTTCTATCTTAAAAGGTTAAAATTTGCACATTGGTGTTCTTTTATGATTGTACTTAAGCTCACTTTGAGTTGATTCTTTACTACTCATGCATTTCACTTTTTAGTCCATCCATTCATTTGGCCTTGTTTTTCGACATTACAACCCTTCAAGTCCCCTTGATCATGAGTCTAAGGTATGTTAGTGGTGGAGATATTAGAATTTCTACAAGCTTATGGTAGGTGCTAATCTAGGTGGATTGAGTGAAATTTTTCCCATTTGAGAGATGAGTGAAACACTTGTACCCTATGTGAGCTCTATTATGTTTCTCTCCTTTATCATGTTATGTTTCAAGCGTTAATTTCTTTGCACTGAAGTATTCTATGATTGTTGATTAATTAGGAATAAAGATTACTTGAGTTAATTGCACATTCATGCTTAGTTAGTTTTATGTTTGCTTGCATTGAGTGTCTCTATTAGATTCTTCTTTAATGATGTTTTGCCCAGGAGTGCAAAAGGCTAAGTGTGGGGGAGTTGACAAACTCAATTATTTTTATATATTTTGGTATCTTTTATATGAGTTTTGTCAGCTTAATTGGTCCCTTTTTGCCTTAATTGATTTATTTTGTTTTATTTTGAATTATTATTTTATAGGGGCAAAATTGTCATATTTTGATTTAATTGTGATTAATTGATTTTTGAGGACAATTAATGCTACCTTATCCTTGAATTTTGCTTGCAGGTTCTTGGAAGATTCAAAAATATAAAAAAAAAAAAGAAAAGAAAAGAAAAAAAATAAATTAAAAAAAGAAAAAAAAAATAAAATAATAAAAGGGGGAGCAAAACGTTGCGTTTTGCTCCACCCCTAATATATATTATTATCTTCTTCAATTAGGCCGAAGAGAGACACACACGAACACGCCGCAGAAAAACAGAGACGACGCACGCGAAGGAGGGGACCGGCGCTGAGGTCCAGAGAGCCGACGGCGCAACACGAAGGACCATTCATCATCTTCTCCGTTGAACCTTCCTGGTGGCAGGGGGCGCTCGACGGAGACACACACACTGGGAGGCGCGGCTGGAGGAATACACGCAGAAGCGGAGAACAGAGCTGGAGACCCAGAAGCTACACACGCGGACGCCGAAGGAGGATAAAACGAAACAGAGACCTGGACAGCGCGAGCTTGACGACGGAGGAAAGGATTCACGCTGTTGTTCTTCCATGGAAGCTTGCAATAGAGTATTGAATATAGCATTTTTGATGGCAAACCGTGGCTAAGATATTCTGATTCTCCAATTCAACAATAATGGCAGGAGCTTAGATCATCAAGGGGGAGTTTTAGTTGCTTTAATTTCTTACTCAATAATTGTTTAACAATTCCTAGGTGTTAGGATAGTTTTTCTGATTGTTGGGATAATTGTATTGCTTAATCTGATTATATTTGGAGATTATTGTGACTGAATTATTGCTTAGTATTTGACATTGGGCTGTTTATAGTTTTGATCTCAATTATAATGTTGTGGTTATGACATTTGTATTGATTTTGGAATTAATATATTGTGATTTTCTAAGGTGGCTTAGAATTTTGGATCATATAGTCTCTTGCTAGCTTTAATTCTGTTATTTTGGATTTAAGAGTTCTAATTAAGCATTGGTTTTTAGCATCCTTAATCCCATTTTACTATTCTGGTTGCAGTTAGTAAGTTGGGATTTTAGGAAAATATTTTGTGGCAACTCGAGGTGGCTCGGTTGTTGGATCAAAAGCTTAATTATAATTCTTAATTCATTGTTTTTAACTCCCACATCTTTTAGAGTGATGATTGCCTGCGTTGTTGAATTGGAGGATTGATTTTTATCAGTGTTATTTGTGTGTCTCATTTTCATTTCTTTAATCTCCATTCATTTTAATTACTTTTATATAAAAACAAAAAAAAAAGTATTTTAATTTCAATTCGATTCGTAGTATTTAATTAACAGCTTTTCAAAATTCAAAAATCTCTTTTTATAGTTTAGGTTACTTGCATTCATTTACTAGGGTTTAATTTCGTTTTCGGCTCCTCAAAGTGAAACGACCCGAGTTTTGCACTATACTGCATTAATTCGGTTAATTTTTGGAGTAACCCCAAAGCGACAATTAAGGGCAGTTCAACTTCAAGTCTTTATAAATTAGTTATCAAGGTCCGACTTTTAGGATCAAAGGAGTATATGAGCACAAGATCCATACAATATATTGAAAATGGTACCTTCCATATGAGGATCTTGATTTCATATTGGGATTTAGCATTCCCATGGGAAGATAATGGCCAGATGGTGGATCATACAGCTACTCCGGCATTGAGTTGAACAATCTAGTATCTCTATATGAATCAGTCATTGCATTGCAATACACTACAAAAAAAAAACTTTAGGTGACGACTTTCAACTGCGACAAAAAAAGTCGCCGCTGAAAGTGGACTTTCAGTGGCGACACCAAAAAGTTGCCATTGAAAGTGAACTTTCAACGGCGACTTGTTTTGTCGCTGCTAAAAGTATACCTTTGAGCGGAAGATAATGTAATCATTGGGTTCACTTTCAACGGCGACATTCTATGGTCGCCGCTGAAAGTGTAATATAATAATATATATTTTATTTTACAATAGTAATAAACAAATTCAATCTGGCTCAGCGGCAAGAAGATTGGACACGAAAGGAGGTGGTCACGAGTTCGAACATTGAAGAAGACATATTTAAGGTGAAAATATTTGGATGATGACGTGGCCGGGAGGAGTGATGTGGCAATGACGTGGAGGTGGCTAGTGATGACATGGCACCTGGTCGATGATGAGGTGGAGGGGGCTAGTGATGATGTGGCGGCCGGCGATGATGATGTGGCGTTGGTAAAGCTAATTCTTCTTAGACATCACTTTCAGCGGCGACTTTGAACGTCCCTTTTGGCGGTGACAAATTGTTGCCGCTGAAAACTCTTTTAGCAGCGACAAGAATGTTGCCGCCGAAAGTGTCTTTCAGCAGTGACAAATGTTGCCGCTGAAACTTCTAAAAGTCGCCGCTCAAAGTGTCTTGGTAAATTTGGACAAACAAAATGTAGGTTGCAAATGAATTTGAACTTACAGTCCAATATGTGAATAGTCTGGTGCGATAATCTCCAAACAGTTCTGGACTCACCCAATTGTTTGAGTTTAAGAGAAATGGGGGATAATTAGATAGAATTGATATATAGAGACCTAACAGGGAGAAATTTCGAAACATGGTTAAGCATAACATATATAGTACCATCCAACCAGCTTCAATAGTGTTGAGATTTTGACTATCATCATTATTTACGAACCACATTTCAGAGATACTAAACGAATTTGTTGAACATTAGGCTTCCAAACGTTCATGGTTGCCCTTGCACCATAATATCTATCACCTCTCGCAAAAGCTATGGCATACTGAAAGGCAACAAAGCCATCAAAGCAACTAAAAATAGGGGAAAAAGTCATGAAATAAGCAAAACGAAACATAGAAATAAACTCTTGTCGTTTATTTGATAGAGGGCATAACAGAAGTATACCTCATGGCCAACGTTTGGCGCTGTCGGAGGGATGTTCTTGAGATTTTTCTTTCCGAATTGTTGAACAGAACTTGCTCTCAATATGTCTTCTTCTCTTGTCCTTCTTATAGGAATGGTTCCCTCTGGACAAGTTCCATTTTGGTGCCATAATTGAGGAATTGGTGCTGATTTTGAAGACCCATTATTACTTTCCTCCATTATCATCCCTTCTGGGTAAGAATTTGGCCTCATCTAAAGCCAAATGAGAAATAATTGATTGTATCATCTAGCATCAAAATTCTGAATTAGAGGAATAGCAAAACACAAAAGGAAAATATTCTTACCCGGATTTTGTGATTTTTAAGCTTTGGGTGATCAAAAGCTGGTTGTTTTAAAATATCAACACAATCAATTATATCTCCGTCAGGACTCCGTATGTTTTAAGTACCCACCAAGTTCAAACACATAATTAAAAAGGAAAATAATATAGATGATTAAAAATTGGCTCAATATATAGCATTGAAGTTGCTACACACAAACACGCACACCTGAATAGATTTAACAGCTGGTTTATTCAAATTCTTCAAAATCTGCTCAACGTCAAGCTTCTGAGTAGAACTAGCATTACTGGTTGGGGCACCAATGAAGGAGTCTCGGCTTGCCATGGTGATGGGTAATAAAGAAAACAAAATGAAAGAATAAAATATCAATTTGGACATCCAAGGCCTCTCGTTTTCCAATTTTAACGCCATTAATTATTGGATGTAAGAAATAAGAAGGAAGCACAAAACGAGAATTCTCAAATGTTTTGCAAGAATTTATATGATGCTTCGTATTACCCCTTCTTAAATGTTAAGTTACTTTCTTATCCTTTTTGTTGCGAGATTTCGATGGTATGATGATGCATTATCCGGGTTACAAAGAAAACCGAACAACTCAAAAGGTTGGGTTTTGAGGTTGCTTTTACTTGTAATAGCCTCGCTAGTAATTTTAGTAAAACGGTAATAATGCTAGAGTTACCAAATATTAATTTTCCCTCTATTTCAAGTTTCTTGTCGCCCTATTCTAACAAAAAACGGTCAATTTATACATTACATTGATAACATTGTAGTTTTTTTTTTTAGTGAGACTATAGGTTATCCTCCACGGGCAATCGAAGGGCTAACTTTTCTCTTTTTCTTTTTTTCTTTTTTCAAGAAAAACTCATAATCTGATTTAAACATGATATTCGAAGTCAAATTTTAAATATAAACAACCAAATCAAATATATAAACGTATTTTAGATATACAAAATCCAATAAAAAAATCTACAGAAAGTTTCAACTATAAAGTCAAATGAAATCTCCTTTTCAAGTTTTGCATGCACCGTCAAAGGTCAAAACTTTATGAGCAGCAACACGTTCAAATTTGAAAAAACTTTCTTGAGCTTCATGTTGCCTAAAATGTTAAACTACTGCGGCAATTATATGGGCAAGCGTTGACAATACTCTTCATTAACGTCATATTAATACAAAAGCTTGGTAAAGTGCACAACGGGGTTGCTACTTGTTACGGTTTGTGGATTGGCCAGGGTTAGTATTTTGTTGACACAAACCCGCTTCAGGTGGGTTGACAAATTGGCCCACCAAACAATTACTTTTTTTAATAAATATTTTAAAATTCCTTTTTAACCGTAATTTAAACATGATATTCGATGTCTCATCTTGAGACAAAAGAAATATAAAGTCCAAATACATTTTAAATAGTCATTAACTATAACTAAATCAATTGAAATGTGTTGTCATTTGAGACTCTCTTCTTGGATTTAAAGGAAGACTTTATTCATTTTCTTTTATAAAAACTGTAATTACAAGCATCAAAAACTCTATTTTTTTTAATCAAAACTAAGCCTGGAAAGACCAGAAGCTAAATCATTGTTAACTAACTAATTTTCACGTTTACATGAGTGAAATGCTTGTTCCATAACTAATTTTCCTAATTTTTACTATAAAACAATTATCAGAGATATTTGAGTCTAATTCAATAGTGTAGTAGTTAATATCATCACATCAAGGACTCCTGGGGGAATAATTAAAGTTACAAGTTCATCACTACTAGGGGTGGAAACAGCTAGGCGGCCTGTCAGGGGCCTATGATCTACCTTGCATTTAGCCTGGCCTGTTTCAAAATAGAAAAAAGGCTCAAGCCTTTTTGATGGCCTATTTAGCCTAATAAATCAGGCCCAAGCTTTTTAAAAGCCTATTAAAACCTGTCAGGCCTGACCTGTTTATTTATTTTAATTTTAATTTTAATTTTAATTTTATACTTATATATAGTCTTATTTCAAATTTTAATATATACTTAATTAGAACTTGTTTTAAATAATATTAACCGTAATTAAAATTTAAAATATTACTTATGACATTAAAATTTAAATAAAATATAATAATAAAAAATAATTATTATGTTGTATGTATATTTTACCTTTTTTATTAGCCTATGTATTTTTTGTTATGTATTTTTGAAAATTTTAAAATTACAGGCTTTTTTAATAGGTTGCCTTTATACATGCCAGACTCAGGCTAGGAAAAGAACCTATAATAGGTCACAGGCTAGGCTTAGGTCATTTTTTTACTAAATACTAAATAAGCCTAGCCTGTTAAAGACAAAGTCTGGCTTGTTTTCACCCTTAATCTACGCAGATGCTTGGAATTTGATTTTGTGCACAAGGCACTCGTACTACCAGCGTCCTTAATTTTAAATCCTTGACATTTTGAGGAGGATTGGTTCATCTTCTCTGGTCGGATAGGAGTCATAAACATTTAATATGTACTCTTTTCCAGACATTTCGACCCATTGTTCTTCATTGTTGATCGATATATGGTGATGATTTAGTTACTGTATTTATCTTGCTATCTGGTTAAAGTCCTTTAGATTACATCTGAATGTTCACATATTGTCGTAGAGCTTCCTCCGTGTTTCTGGCGGCAGAAAAGCACGACTATTGATTTTCTCGTGAGGTGCATTTTGGTTCATTGGAACAGAAATTGTCAAACAACGTCAATGATTACAAACTTAAATGGATCTATAAACTGTAATACCTTTTCGTTCAACCCTTCTGAAGTTCACCGATATGCAATGTGCCACATAAGACATTTTCTGGAAATACGTTTATAATCTTAGGTAATGTGCTATACTTTGAAGTTGGTATACTACGAGATACTCTTATAAAATAAAAGATAAGAAGGAAAAAAAATACGCGTATTGCCGATCAAACAAACAAACGCGAGGAGGATAACAAATATAATATCTCATTGATAGGTAGAGAAATGCGTCGTACAGATGAAAGGCAAAACAGCCAATATTCCCTTATTAGTGATATACTCCTCCGGTCCTTATTATAAGACCCAATTTGACTTTTTATTTGGTCCTAATTATAAGACCCAATCCATTTTGTCTCTTATATTTATGCATTTTTTCCCAAGATAATCCTTCTAATAATGATAGTTTTAGCCAATATACTTAATTAGCAAGGATATTTTAGGAATGACAACACTTATTTATTATAAATAACCAACTTAACTTACTTCCTTAATTTCCTCAAATAAGTCAATTGGGTCTTATAATTAGGACCGGAGGAGTATATGAAGAGGCATAGTCGCAAACTGGACTACCTTTATAGTTTATTCGGTGGGAACATGCTTATTGATATAACTATGAAGAAGAAGTGGTCAGCCGACTTGGGGAAGGGAGACAAACTTGTTGTTGGGACCAACGAAGAGGTGGAGACGGTTGCAGCAGAAGTCATGAGACACAGGTTGGCCTTGCTGAATCCTAACCACACTCACCAATGGGTTGGTTTTGTTGATTACGCTAATTGCCGCGTCAGCATCCTTCCCACCATTTCTGGCCGGCTTACTCTGTACCCTTTTTCACTCACCACAACCAAAAAATAATCAGATCTTGCTCATCCATTTTTTACCTCTAAAAAAATTCTGATATTTAAAGCTTCTGATATATTTATATTCAAGGAGGTATGACTATCATATATAATTTCCAAAACTTACTTTGATCGGACATAGCTTGATTGGCTATGATTTTTGTTAGAATTAAATTCTTTTTTTTTTTTGGACAAAACAAAAGTGGTTTTGATCGATGAAATTGATTATTGTATATTAATATTAACTAATGAAGTATATATATAGTTAGAGAGAAAAAGACACGATACCATGAGCACAGCATGTTGGATCAGTACAGCCACCAGTGACGCAAGGAGGATAGGCTCCAGACATGGCTCGTCCTTTTTCTCTCCCACTTCTTTCTGTGTCTGTGTTTTTGGATCACTTCTTTGAAACTTGCGAATTGTTGGTTCTTATACACACACTCTCACCCACGGCTCATAAATAATGTGAATCCATGTTTATTACGTACGGATGACCATACTCTGTTCCCCAGGAACCTCCTGTAATGATTATTCTATATATGATATGAACACAATGTATAATACTATCATTCATGAATATAGTAATAAAATTTATAACAAATTACCACACTATTTACGGATTATAAATTGTAAGGTTCATTTCTCATATCTCGATCTCTATAATTAGAATGATTTTATGAATCTCCTTTATACTCAAGAAAATATTACTACATGTTAAAATAATTTATCATTTTAAAATCAACTACTGTTGTTGTTTTTTTTTTTTTTTGCCAACAATCAACTACTATTGTTGGATCATCATCTAATAAAAGAGGTCACGTACATGCAGATAAAAGGTGAATACGTTTCCTTTGGTCCACTCCAGAGAATGGCTTAAATATTGATTCATGTATATCCATTGCTTGTCATTAAGTGAGATAGGTATGTATTATGAGTCCCACATTAGGGAATCTCACAAGTGTTGTGGGGTTTATAAGTTCAATGGGTTCTCCCCCCTAATAGGCTAGTCTTTTGGGATTGGGCTCTCCCCTTGGACTTATGCTCATCACATTGGTGCTTTTATTGAGAGTTGGCCAATCAGAAAGGGCTGCATGCAGAGGGTTCTGACAGGTAGGATGACCGAGTGAAGTGCCGTAGAGTGGAACCGCCGAGGACGTCGGCTCTCGAGAGGGGTACTCTGTTATGAGTCCCACAATGGGAAATCTCACAAGTGTTGTGGGGTTTATAAGTTCAATGGGTTCTCCCTCCTAATAGGCTAGTCTTTTGGGATTAGGCTCTCCCCTTGAGCTTATGCTCATCATAGTATGTTCAAAGTACAAATTGAGAAATGTGAATAACTTAAACATTGATTCTCACTTATATGACAGTACTACATTTGAAAGGAATTAATCTTTGGTTGTTTTTTGTCAGGCAAAAATGTGAGCACATCTCCCAATAGACTTCGAATCTTGGTTTACCACATTGTGAGACACTAATCCATTCTGCTAGACTTAGTCTTTGCTGGTGTTAATCCTTAGCTCTTGATTGGGGAATGTCTTGGTACACAAAAAAAAAACAGTATTCCAAAGTTGATAACGCTTTGACCCAAAAAAAACTTGATAGCATATATATATATATACTCCTTCAGTCCTAAATATAAGACCCTTTTTGTAGTGTAATTTACACTACAAAAGGGGTCTTATATTTATGATCAGAGGAGTATATACTATGAGTTATACTTGTTACTCCCTCCGGTTCAAAATATAAGCTAAACTTTCTTAAAAGGGTTGGCTTTTTTTATAAGATAATATTCACTTTGGTCTAAGCATTTAATGAGTTTTTTTCCAATTTTACCCCAATATATTCTCTTTCCTCTTTAATTCATTTATTACATCTTTTATTTATTCTCTTCATTAATAAAGGTATATTAGGAAAAACAAATATATGTCTTACACATTTATTGTTTTAAATTGATTTTAATTAGTTCCTTGAGAAACGTAATGGATAAAGTTTAGCTTATATTTTGAACCGGAGGGAGTATAACTTAACAAGCACTAATAAAATTAAAAAGTGGTGAAAGTTAATGCTTATTATTTAAGGGCTAACTTTTCTCTTTTTTCAGGAAAAAATCAGAATCTTACTAAACATAATATACGAAATCAAATAAAAAACCTGTAAACAAATTTCGAAGTATAAAATCAAATCAAATCTCATTTTCTACATACACCGTCATCAAAACTACTATATGAGCAGCCACACGCTCAAATTGAAAAATTTTTTAAGCAAATCTTGAGCTTATTGCTGCCTAAAATGTTCAAGCAAATCTTTTTTAATCATTACCATAAAATATATAAAAAGATTAATGAACTTTCCTTATTGTAACAAAAATAATCCCTATTGGGAGAGGTGCTGACATTGACGATGCTTCAAATAGAATTGCATCCAATAGAAAGATGCTTATGCGTAGCATAAAAAAAAAAAGAATGATGTCAATAGAAAAAAAATTAATGAATGTTAAATGTTTGAAGATATATATTTTTTAATTTTTTTAAATTTTTTGGTAATTTAGGTGGGCTACCTCATTCTGATCCTCTAAATTAAAGAGTCAAGTTTCAATTTTCAATTCGCCAAACTAATTGAGGTGAGTTAGATGGATACCCGTTTATATTTTGACATATCTAATTCTATTTAAGATGCAAATTCAAATAACTCCCCTTGTAAGTGAGAGATTGTAGGAGTAATCTCAGTTATAATCTCATGCAGTTAGTGCCAATCTTTAGCTTTTAAGTTTTAATTCAAAATAAAAATATGAAAATTTTACCTCCAGTCTTAAATGTAAGAGCTAGTTGATTAATTGAAATATATTAAGAAAATAAATTAAGTTAGTTATTTGTAATAAATAGGTGTTGTCTTCCTAAAATATCCTTACTAATCAAGTTTATTGGTTAGAAGTACTATTATTAGAAGGACTATATTGAGGAAAAATAGATAAACATGGGAGACAAATTGGATTGGAATTTTATATTTAGGACCAAAATAAAAATCAAATGAGGTTTTATATTAAAAACCGGAGGTAATATGTTACAAAGCTCTTATAAAGTTCAGCGTTTAGAAAGTTCAAATGAAAACATATTCAAGACGCATTTGTCTGTTTTCGCATCCATCCTTATTTTAGAATTGTAGCGGGGGAAAGATAACATACTAATATAGACATACAAGATAATATTAATTGAGGACAAAGGGATCGATCATGGGCAATTAGGGTTTCTTCCAGGTCCGCCATAAAAGAAGAAGTTGCCCCAATCATCATTATGATCAGTTCGGAGATCATAGCAATTGGGATGATCAACGTAAGGGACCAAGTTACCAGCAGGCACGAGTTGGTTTTGGCCATTAATATACTTAATGTTGATGAAGTAGCCAGCTTTCCCTTGACCTTCTGAAGGAAAATGGCCACTTCCCATTTGCGTTGTGCTGTGCTGGCCTTCTGATTCTTTTACTACTTCACCTCTCAACTGTATCGCTGTTGAACTATCAGATAAGTGTGAGAAAAAAGACGAAGGCCAATATCCCATGACTTTATCTTCACCATATTGCATCCACCAGTCTCCGTTGATCACATCCTGCTCATTAATAAAATCAAATATATATCTCAATTTTCAAACAAAACAAGACATCTTCACACATGCTGATTTGATGATCTACAAGTATAAATAGTGATTTAGCAACCGTTTACCAAGAATATTGAGTTATATTACTTTGAAAAATCATAGTGCTGTCCCAATTAAGTAATCTAATCACTAAAAAGTACCTTCCAGATCATGATGGTGACACCATATTGGGAATTACCGTCACCATAGACAGCTAATGGTGTGATGCGACTTCCCACAGCTATTCCAGCATCAAGTTGAACAAACCCAGAACAAAGAAGGTCATAACATCCGGTGCTTTTATATGAATCACTCTGTCAGTGTCATATATTAAAAAAAATTGAGAATCAAAATGACAAAAAAGAAAATGATTGCAAGAATGTGCGCGCGCGTTTGATTGCTAAGGAACTTGAGCTCACAGTCCAGTAGGTGAACAGTCTGGTCGCGTTATCCCCACATAGTTGTGGGTAAACCTAATTGGCCGATAGCGAAATAGAGAATGAGATCGATAGGAAGTAACATTAATAAATAGGAAGAATTATTCTTAAGGACCGAATTCACAAATCTTTTATTTCTAATGATCAGAACTCATTGTTCCACTTGTCAATTTTTATTAATTGTTTAAGTTGTAAATGGTATTAAGTATCTTTCTAGTTTTAAATCTAGGTTATATAAATGGTAAATACTCCTAATTTGACCTGTAAATTTGTGTAATGTGAATGATAAATTTGAGGGCTTTAAAGTAATTAACTTTTGAATTTGGTCGTGCTAATGCTGATACTTCGGAATATTTAAAATTTTTTTTAGATAAAATATAGAGATCAAGAATAAATGACAGAGTCAAATGAAAATTTTGAAAATGTTATTTGAAAATATTATTGCTAGATGCCGTGGTGTAATCTTGGGATTGTGATAATAAATAATCTAAATGAATCTTCATCACTCACACACACACACACAGATATATATATATATATATAAATGTACACGCACGCGCACTTAAATAAGCACGAGAAAGTCAAAAGCGAGTTTTATATGTATTTTTTTTCATTACGAATTATTTTACATTTTTGTTGTGCAAAAGAATTACAGAATATGTACCTGCCAGCCAGCTTCAATAGTGTTAAGATTTTTACTGTCAGCATCACTTATAACCCAAATTTGAGAGATACTATACTCATCCTTTTGAACAGCAGGCTGCCACACGCTCATAGTTGCTTTCCCTCCATAATATTTTTCTCCTTTCACAAAAACTGAAGCATACTTTATCCTCCAAAACCATCAAAGAGTGAAATTAGAGAAAGATAGAGGGAAAAAGTTTAGCGGTGGGTCCCACAATTCTACAGTGTGAGCTCAAAGAATCCTCGCACATACATGTTATATCCGTGTGATATAAGGCAAGTTCTTAATTACCAACTAAAGCAAATTTTGTTGGTCACTTACACCAAATTTCGTAGATATGTGGATTTGGGCTCTATATATATATATATATTGATAAGCTAAACAACCTAAAAAGCTTGTTTATATAGGTAGAGTGAGGGACAACATAAGTACCTCATGGCCACCTTGACCAGCAACATATGGACGAAGAGGGACAGTTTTGAGATTCTTCTTCCCAAATTGTTGGATAGAGCTTGCCCTCAGGATGTCCTCCTTTCTTGTTCTTCTTATAGGAATGGTTCTATTTGGGCAACTTCCAACTTGGTGCCATGGCTGAACAATTGGCTTTGACTTTGAAGACATTTTGCTTTCTATCTTTACTTCAGGTCGGAAAGTTCGCCTCATCTTCAATCAAATGAAAAATGATGAGTCGGCTTCAGAATATTCAGATTAATAAGAAGCGAAATTAAGGGTTGGAGGAATCTCAATAAAGTAATCTGGTTCACCTTAATTTTGTGATTTTTGAGTTTCGGGTGATCAAAAGCTGGTTGATTCTGTAACATCCAAATATATATATATAGATTTTAGTTTATTAAAATGAGATTAATTAATTATCATTGAAGCTAATCTTAATTACGAGTTAGACTACTAATTAATAAATAATAGTTAAATAATAATTAATATATATTTAAAATATATATAGATAAATATAATATATAAAAATATATATATATTGACAGTGGGTGGCACGCGGCCACCCACTGTTTGTTTTGGGGGAGGGGAATTAAATCCCCGGTGGGCAGTGACCCACCTGTTACAAAAAAAAAAAAAAAAAACTAACTAACTAAGTGTTTGACTAAGGGATCACGTGACCCCTTACTTTTGAATCATTTTTTCCCCTTCTTCCGCCTCCCCGTCCAGTAGCCTCCCCTTTCTCCTTCGTGTCACTCCTCTGGTCCGTGTCTTCGCCGCAACCGCGACAGTGAGTGGGCGTGAGAGGTAGTTTGAGTGTGTGAGAAAGGAAGAGCTCTACTTGGGTACATATAAGATAATTAGGTAAGCTATTTTTATCCTACTATTTTTATTTAGCTCATTCTTTTTATTTTCTAAGTTATGGCAGACTGAATATTTTTAGGGCTTGTTAGATTTTTAATTTTTAAGGCTTCTAATTTAGTATTAGGATATTAATAGAGCTTATGTGGTTAGAATAAGAGTTTTATGACTTAGATTTTAGTTGGATGGTTGATTTGAGGCAATGTAAATTAGGGATTGGTTGAGAAATGGTGATTTGTATTAATGATGATATTAATTTCAAAATTTATCTCTTAGTTGAGTTCATTTGAGGTTATATTGAGGATTCAATGCTTAAACTTTGAGGATTGTTGTTGAAATAGTAATGTTGATGATTCTTGGAGAGACTTTAAGTAGTGGAAGTTGGGTGTTTGGAGTAAATTGAAGAAAATATTGTAAGTTATTGATTCTAATGAATGGGAAATAATTAATGGAAGAAGGGAATAGGATTGTAATAATGATTGGAGACATAGATGGTACATGATTATTTTTCTAAGAGTTAAAGTAAACACTTTTTGGAGACTTTTGGAGGATTTAAAGGAAATATTCTTATTAATGATGTGAATGAGAGAAATAGAGTTGGGAAGTATTAGGAATTGTCACTTTGAAGAATAGATGAATTATTATTTTTCTAAGGATAAATTTTTTAGATAAGCCAATTATGAGGATTTAGTTAATAAACTATTTTAATGCTATATTAATTAGTCTTTTTATATTAATATATGTTTATAAACTTATTGTTGTAGAGTGAGCTTGGTTTGGGCTCTTGGGTCTTGAATCCTCCTACTCTTAGTTCTTGTGTCAAGAACTTGAAGTAACCACTTTCTAATTTACCTTGTATGCTTGTTGATGTGATTATAAGCATGTGTTGATATTATAAATGTTATCAATATGTGTTATGGTGATTTTTGTATGAAAAGTAATTTATATATATCTATATCAAGAGTTATGTTTTGTTAAATTTATTAGTTAAGTGGGCATGAATTATTTCATCTTATGAATATCTTATTGATGTTGAACAAATTTGATTATTGAATCTGAGAATACTTTATGGATATAAAATTGTGTGGAATTGGATGGTTGGATTGTGCTGTGTTGGTTGTGCTGAAATGTAGTTGTGGGAGGTTTGATTATTTATACCACGTGGTATAGCCGCCACTTGGCGCCCAGTGGTTGGCATTAACATTCTTAGGGCCCTCGGTATCACCATTCCTTTGGCCGGGTCAAGGGTCAGCCCAAGGGACTTGACACCTTTCCATATTCCAAGGAAAGGGAACCCATGGTCCGATATGAGCTCTGTAACTTTTGGCCGAGTTACACCTCATTATTGGAGAGCTTGGTGCAGTCTTGTAAAAGAGACGAATCCTATTATATGTGTATAGCCCATGGGTTCTGTCAGAGGTTACAAGGAGGTTATAAGGATGGTTGATGAAGTTCTGTGCATGCAAATTATTTTTGAATTATTATGTATTGTTTTCTGTAAAGATGTTTAACTTATATGTTATTTGAAATTGTACTTTGCCCGCTTAGCTATCTTGTAATCACTCCCTGGATACTTGTTGAATTGGAATTGTGGTTACTGGGTCAATTTGACTCACCCCGTGGTTATTTAACATTTTTCAGGCGAGGGTTCAGGTGTTGGTCCCAAGGAGAAGGTGTCCGAGGCTTGAGTTTTCCTTTCCACTCTGTATAGCCTCTATTTTGATATACATGATTTGACTGATGTATATTGCCAAACTTTAGGGCCTTTTTGTTATACTTAACATGCGTTTAATTTTCCGCTGCATTCTAGACTTGAGTTATCGGGCGGAGTCCTTTTTGGATATAGGTGACTGTTATTTTGATTACGATTGTTATGGGCAGTGGTAGCAGTTATTTTGATGGACCTAAAATGCTCTAGTCCATTCATGATTGGTCTTAGTTATTTTTTGGGGTTTTAGAGATTCATGATGGGATTTGTTATGCACATCAAAAATCAAATGTTGATCCTTTCTTATTTGACTAACTATCTTTACTATCCTAGAACAGTAGCTACTACTCTGTTAAAGATTTGGTTTGTTATTGACCATGGTAGATTTCTATTTGATTAGGTTTGTCCTTCCTACCATGGTTAGCCTTTTAAAGTAATTATCCTTTTGAAAATGTTTATTTACCATGAATTTCAGGGGGTTATTACAGATTCAGGATTGAGACGCAGTCGATTATGTCTCCATCAGGACTCTGGTTTTAGCAAATATTATAAATTATAAATTTTCAACACAAAGGATCATAGATTTTAAAATCCTCAAATAATTTTCAAATTTTCAGTAAAACAAGGAAAAATAACCTGTTACCTGCTGATAAAAAACGTGAAGATGAATATACTGTCTATACATACCTTTATAGACTTGACGGCTGGTTTATTCAATTTCCTCAAAAGCTTATCAACCTCAAGCTTCTGACTAGAAGTAGCTTCCTGGCCATTGTTGACTGTGTCTTGACCTTCGTTCAGGTGTACAGACAACAAGAAGAAGCACAACACCACATTGGCCGGCCAAGTCTTCCCATTTCCTAATGTTGCTGCCATTGAAGATGAGAGATATGAAACAATCGACTATATGAAAATGCTCAAGTGGATGTTCAAAACTTGATGTTACGGAAATTTATGGGATGATTTGTACTATAAGAATCTGATGTTATTTTGTTGTGCTTGATTTTGTGGCAAGATTATCCTGAGAAATTGAATCCGGATGTAACAATGGCAACAAGACAGACAAAGAAAAATATTAATGCTGTAATCTATAAGATTCATTTACCCTGCTTGGTATAATATGGGGCCATGTTTCTTATTTCCCGGAAAAAAAAAAATACATGTATAATTTTTATTATATTCCCTTTTTCACTCTTAATTATGTTTCTTAATATGTTAGCCTTTCAACTAGTGTGGATCAATATGATGCAGAAATTTAAAAGAGTCATACTATTTATGATTGAAGCTTTTAGAGATTTAAATTTTTATGTTACAGATGTTGGTTCTTGCATACCAAATAATGATGAGTGTATGGGGCTCTTAACGTGAGATCCAATGCCCAATAATTGACCGCCTTTTGAATTCTACGATTTCTTTCTCTTATTAGTATAACTTGAAAATGAAAAATTTAAACTTTTTTCTTACCTTTGCTAAAAGAAGAAAAAAATCCATTATAAGAGGGGGGGGGGATATCTATATTAATTGATTACTTATCCTATGTTGTTGTTGTTTTTTTTTTAACGTTTTAGACTAAAAAGACAGATTCAACAATTTGCATTTTTTAATACTAAAAAAATTGCACAAAATATATTTTATCCAAACGGACCCTAATTCTAACTTTTCCTAGCGTTCTAACCTTTTTTCGGAGATTAATATGGGGTGAAAATACTCTGTAACTGAGACAATGCATGAGTTCACAACGTTGCCATCACCATTCATCACCAACAATACATTCTAAAGTTATATTCAAACATAGTACTCCTCTGGTCCTTAATATAAGACCTAAGTGTTGAATTAATTTTGATCCTAAATATAAGACTTATTTCTCATATTTATTAATTTTTTCTACATTATCCCTATGAATACTCCCTCAACTATAATCAAGTAGAAAAGAGGGAAGGATATTAAGGAAGATAATTATGGTGTTTTAGAAAAAATATGTCATATTTCTTATAATTAACTAACTTACCTAATTTTTGTAATATAATCAAACTAGTTAAATAGGTCTTATATTAAAAATCAGAGGAGTTTAACAACATCTTGTTCGATCTATCAAAATATCTCAAAGATGATCCTGGGCAATTAGGGTTTCTCCCTGGACGACCATAATAGAAGTGGCTACCCCAAACATTATCAGAATAGCCAGGTTGGAGTACATTGTAGCAATTGGAATGGTCAGCGTAAGACAACGTTATTAGCAGTCACCATTTGGTTGTTACCATTAACAAATTTAATATCCTTGAAATAACTAGCTTTTCCCTGCAAAATGCCCACTTCCCATTTGTGTTGTTGTGTGTTGTCCATTAGTTCCTGAGTTTCCTACTTCACCTCCCCACTCTATCACTGTTGCACTGTCTGATAGACTTGGGAACAAAGAGGAAGGCCAATATCCCACAATTTGATCAGTGCCATATCGCATCCACCAGCCTCCATTGCCTTTATCCTGTTCATTAATTATCACAATTATTAATTACTCTCTCTGTTTCAAATACAAGGCACTTTCTGAAAAGTTCTACATTTCAATATGTGAGGCATTCTACAAAATTCTGAGGAAAAATAATATTCCATTTAGTCTTTGATATAAGAGTTATTTGACTGATTTGAGTATATTAAGAAAGTTGGATTAATTAATTAATTATAGCAAATATGACATGATCTCCATAAAATACCCTTGTGTAACACTATATCACTATATCAGTTTATAAGTAAATTAGCTTGTAGAAAAATAATAAATATGGGAAACAAAATAAATTGAGGTCTTGTATTTAGAATCAAATTCAATCTCCAACCAGCTCCTATATACATTAGGGAATGGATGGAGTATCTTTTTTATCTTGACTTTCAAGAGGAGTATATCAAAATTACTTGCTTCCTATTTAATACAAATAATTAATAATTGGCATTATGTAAAATGATATACCTTCCAGATGGTGATGGTGATTTGATACTGGGAATTAGTGTCATTGTATAGGGATAAGGGCATGATGCTGCTTCCCAAAGCTACTGCAGAGTAAACTTGAACAAAGCCAGAACAAAGAAGATCATAGCATCCCGTGTTCTTACTTGAATCACTCTGTCATATATACAGAGGTAAATGAGAGAAATTTCTAAGGACTAAGAAAGATATCTGAACTAACAAATCAAACATGTAGGGCTGTTATGAAAAGTTGAACTCACAGTTCAAAATGTAAAAAGCCTGGTGTGATTACCCCATATAGCTGTGGATTCACCTAAATATCCAAATCAAAAATCGACAATTAACTACATAGATAAGTGCGTAATAACTTCAAAAGATATTCAAGCATACAAAAGCATGAGAAGTCAAAAAAAAGTTTTATTTTATATGTCAGTATTTTCTTATTATTAATTTAATTATTTTCTTCAATCTTCAGTTTAAAAATATAAAGAATACCTGCCAACCAGCTTCAATAACTTCGATATTTTCACGATCAGCATCACTTCCAACCCATGTTGCAGAGAGACTATATTCTTGGGATTGTTCAACATTAGGATTCCAAACGTTCATGGCTCCCTTGCCTCCATAATATTTATTTCCTTTAATAAATACTGAGGCACACTGGAAACTCCAAAAGCATCAAAGAAACAAGAAAAATACATCAAACAAAGCAAAACGAAACACAAAATCTAAAGCCTCTCTCATTTTGGGGTGTGTGGGTGTGTCTATAGGGACAATACAAGTACGTACCCCGTATCCCCCTTGACCTCCACCATTTGGGGTTAAGGGTAGTACGACGTTCTTGAGATTCTTCTTCCCGAATTGTTGCATGGAGCTTGCTCTAAGTATGTCCTCTTCTCTTGTTCTTCTTATCGGAAGAGTACCCTCTGGACAACTTCCACTTTGGTGCCATAGCTGAACGATTGGCTTTGATTTTGAAGATATTTCATTACTCACTTCAAGTATATTATCTTGTGGTTGAAAATTTGGCCTCATCTTCATTCAAACATGAAATCATCAATCGGATTGAGTTTTCTTTATCAAGAGTTTAAAGTTATATATATCTATATGAAGCAATCAAGCAAAGTGTTCCACCTTAATCTTGTGATTTTTGAGTTTCGGATGATTAAAAGGTGGCTGATTTAGAATAGAGACACAATCGATAATATCTTCATCAGGACTCTGGATTAAGAAAAACAAATTGTTGACATAAACTACCATAAATACTAAAACTTACCAATAATTTTCTTCACTGTTTCAAACATAATGGGGATGAGAAACCAGGGATGAATTACATACCTTAATGGACTTAGCAGCTGGTTTATTCAACTTCTTCAAAAGTCTATCAACCTCAAGTTTATGACTATGACCGATAACTGTGTCTTGATCTGCTATTATCATCCGCACAGAAAACAAAAACAAGAAGAAGAAGAAGAACACCTTCTCTACCCAGCTGGTATTTTCGTTTCCTAATTTGTCTGCCATTGTTGGTGACAAATATCAAGCAAGAACCGTTTGTCAAATTTCTCAAGGGGATATACAAGACTTGATGACACTAATTTATAGGCTGATTTGTCCTGGTACATTGTGAAGTTATTTAATTTTATTGTCCTTTTATGACAAGATTTTCCCCGGGAAATGAACCTGGTGATTAACAACGATAACCAAAATAAAGACACTTTTTAATGTTTAAATCTGTGATATCCATGTACGCGGCAACCATACATAGTGTTGGCTTTCGTAAAAGAAAAGAATGAGATATATTACAATGTATGTAACAAATTGTCTTCCCCTTTGTGTAATCTTTCTTTCACTCTACGCATGTTTCTTCAATTGTATGTATTTTTCTTCCATGACCACTAAAGGAATCGTGTTTCCAACTTGTCTTTTATGTAAGTCTTCTTCAATAGTATGTATGCTTCTCCAGTGTTCTTAAAATTTTCTTCTATTAACATGTTTTCTGGAAACATTGTTTCACTATTTGGAAAAGTTCTATGTTTTCAGGAATCATATTCTGAAATTTTATATATACGTGTTTTCATTTAATGACAATTTCATCATTTCATCCTCATATCTATCTGCCCTAAAGGATATTATTGATCCTTAAAATGATTTTCAGGTCCTTTTATACAATAAATTTGCCGAGCAGATCCTTTTAAACAATTGTCTCAATTTTTTCAATGTTGAGTGGCGACAACTATTATATTTCAGAAATGTTTCAAAATTTAATAAAACATTTCTCACTCATTTAAAAAAAAGTGTTATTCTCTGATTCTCTCTCACTCTTAAATAATAACTTCAACTTGATCAAGGTAATTTTGAGAAGTTGTAAGAAAATTTTATATTTAACAAATTTTAACTAATTTCATTAATTTTAAGAAGTAGTCAACATGTCCTTTTATTTTTTTTAGCATAGGGAGTATCGTATTTATATAAAGAGTATGTACTGGTTAATATCATCTTTAGTATATAAAATTAGATCTTGTTTTGGTTTTAGTTCCCCTGAAATTCAACCTTGTTTTGATCCATCTAAAGATTTTTAGTTATGTTCCTAAAACATTGTTTTAAGTCCCTAAAACCTTAAAACCACTAGTTTCCCATTTCAAAGACCGTAACTAAAACAAAGTCAAATTTTATAGACTAAAGGTGATGTTATCTCCAAAAAAGAAATACATTTTGTCCCTTCCACGGCAAATTGAAGCACATGACATACATCGTCAAACACTAGATAACACTATATTGTACATGATTGATAACCTCTCGAAATTCCTACTAATTCGACTTGTTTTAGCACTCTTTAATGGATTTTGGAAGTTAATTGGGCAGGAGTTTCCTCTTAAAGTTAGAAAACATAATTTGTCAAAGTGAATTTTGATTTAGGCTAACCATTGGGAGATTATTGGTGCAAGGCTTCTATTCCTTGTGTAGGAAAGTGCAAGAGCTGAAAGATGATTACAAGGAGAAGGATTCAACTGAGTCTGGGTGATCAGGGTAGACCAAAGGCCCGGAGTGAGCAAGGAAGAGGGACCGGAAGCAGAAAAACAAAAAGGGACCAACTGCCACGGCGCATGAAGACAACCACCATGACGGTTCCAACAGAGAAGATTGATGGCATTTGGTGTGATCCGCCACGGTGCCTGTCCCCATCCACCGCAACACCCAAGTTGTCTAAAGAAGATGCTATTCGGTGTAAGGCACTGTGGTGCCCAACCTTTCACCCAAAGTCCCATGCTATGTAATCCGCCAGGTGGATGACCAGATCCATCGCGGCGTCTGACCCCTTGCAACTGTGCGTTTTGCACTATAACTTAAAAATTAGGGCATATACATAGGGGGACTAGTGATTTTTTGATATACTTTGACCTTGGGGCTCATTTAGAGGCTTGCTCTACTAGGGTTTGGAGGTTTTGAAGCTTGGGAACATTGGGCTCGAAGTTACAAGAGATTGAAAGCTTCTTCCTCATTTTTTTTCTTGGTTTTCTTCTTCTCCTCTCTTTGTTTCTGCAATGGCTAGGAACTATCTTTATAGTGTGGCTCTTTGCTAAACATGTGTAGCTAGAATAGTCATCCTAGGGTTATTTTGATCTATTGTATGAATTAAGACTTGTTTTAACTCTCTCTTTAGTGTTAATGATAATGTTTTGTTGTTTTTACCTTGAGCTTATTGCTTCCTTGTGACTGACCATCATTTGGATTGATTAGTTGATTGGTTGAAGCTTAAGAAAGTTAAATTAATCTTTGAACTTTGGTAAAAACCGCTAGACCGGAAATTTATCTTATTAAATGGAAGGCTTGTTGATAGAATAGAGATATATCTATTGATCTAGCATAGCCTAAAAAGGGTTTTGGTTTTCAAAGCAACCTTTTCAAACAAATGCAAGAGATTGCTATGTTTTATTGAGATTGCAAAATTTGGTTTTGACTTGAGAAAGTTTAATCAATTATGTGAACCCTGGGTTAACTAGACTTATTGTTAACTACTATTTGAGAAGTGATTAATCAAGTTTTAAGAAGTATATTAGTGAAAAATAACCCTGCTAGACCCTTATTTGTCTCAAAGTCAAGTTGAATTCACTTTGATTTAAATCTTTGTTTTTTTGATGTCATTTTGCAACTCTTTTACAACTTTTGCTTCACCTAACCTAACAAGAACACAATTATATATGATTTTTAACTCATCTGGCCTTAGTCTCTGAGGGAAGAATATTTTTATATTACTTGTGACCCCTCTGCTTGCGGTTAAGCTATTCAGTGAACAATGATATGATACAATGTCACACCAAACACTACATACATAGCGTTATTAAAATTGTATCTCTGGCCAATCTTATTCTATGAGCTTATATATGAGGCCTTGGATACAATATCCATCCCATGGATGAGGTCTTAACTATATATAGTACTAGTGATAAGGCTACGGAGTTCAATCCATGCAGGCCAGTAGAACTCCCTTATTTCCTTGACATAGATGGATGGATTTAGACTTTTCAAAGTCCCTCATGTTTAAATTGGGCAATTTGAGTTTCTTCTAGGGCCACCGTAGGAGAAGCGGACATCACCGTTAATGACAGGTTTAAGGTCAATGGGTTTGCTAGCAAAAACCTTAAAGTTATCAAGAGTGACCAGAGTATTGTTCTCATTAACAATGGAAAGTAGTTGTTCAAAATAGCCAGTCTTCTTATAACCTTCCTTGGAGAAATAACCACTTCCCATTTCTGTTGTGGTGTGTCTCCTCTTAGATTTCCTGTTTAATACTCCTCCAGTCCTTAATATAGCACCTAATTATTAAGTTAATTTTGATCCTAAATATAAGATTTATTTCTCATATTTATCAATTGTTCCTAAATTATTCCTGTGAATAGTCTCTCAACCATAAGTAAGTGAGAAAGGAAGGATATTAAGAAAGATGATTATGATGTTTTTGGAAAAACATATCATATTTCTTATAATCAACTAACTTACTTAGCTTCCTTAATCTAATCAAATTAGTTAAATAGGTCTTATATTAAGGATCGGAGAGTACTTCACCTCCCCACTGTACTATTGTTGCACTCTCTGACTGACGATCGAGCATAGAAGTTGGCCAGTACCCCATATTTATATCCTGAGCCCTCAACGACCAGTTTCCACTTCTTGGATCCTGGTCATTGTTATTATTAATTATTGTTATCATGTTCATCAGTTTACAAAAATATAATTAATTTGTAGTATCACTAAATTTAGATATAAACAATTTAAA